>NC_022023.1:4260474-4285171 GCF_000317375.1 Microtus ochrogaster
TCTCCTCTCCTCTCCTCTCCTCTCCTCTCCTCTCCCTTCCCCTCTCCTCTCTTCCCCTCTCCTCTTTTCCCCTCCTCTCCTCTCTTTCTCCTTTTTTTTTTTTTGACTGTGGAAACAAAAGTCAGATTTCAGAGCCTGGAGAGATGGCTCTGTGTTTAAGATCACTTACTCCTCTAGCAGAGGACCTGAATTCAGTTCCCAGCATCCATAACCGGTACCCGGCAATCACTAGCAACTCTAGCTCCAATGTCCTCTGCAGGAATCTATGGATCCTGGCACTCATGTACACACACTCCAGTCCACCTGTACACCCCACACACATGAACATAAGTGCAAAAATTTACAAACTATTTCTGAAATGTCAGCTGGCAAACTTCTTGATACTTGACAACGGATTCTCACAATCTGGTGGTGGCGAGCTTCAACAAACTCCATTGGGAGTGTAGAAGAAGCGAAAGCAGCAAATTCTGCCTGAAGCAGAGCTGGGAAGTGACTCAGAGTGGAATGGATTTAAGCCAGACCTCAAGGATGAGCAACCAGATGAAGGGGGAGAACATGAGAGAGGCTGCTCCATGAAGTGGAGAGACTGCGAGATGGAAGAAGGCTGGGGCCTGGGTGGCCAAGCTGAGCTGAGCTGGAGCTGCTAGAGGTGGAAAGATAGTTAGGAATCTAGGCTCTACAGGAACTCCTCAGACGTGTTTAAAATGGCTACAAAAAAACCTACAAAAATAACCCACACACAGACATACTGTGCCACATGGACAAGAAATCGACAAACATGGCTGCTTTCAGAATGAAATTCTGATGGAGGAAGGTCATTGGTTAATTAAATAAAGAAGCTGCTTGCCCTGATAGGTTAAAACATAGGTGGGAGGAGTAAACAGAACAGAATGCTGGGAGGAAGAGGAAGTGAGCAGAGAGACGCCATGCTGTCTGCTCCTGGGCAGACACACGCAATGAAGCTCCGACCCAGGATGGACGTAGGCTAGAATCTTCCCGGTAAGACCGGTGCTCACAGATTATTAGAGATGGGTTGATCGGGATATCAGAATTAGCCAGTAAGGGCTAGAGCTAAAGGGCCAAGTAGTGTTTAAATGAATAAAGTGTCCGTGTAATTATTTTGGGTAAAGCTTGCCATGTGGGTGGCTGGATGCTGGGGACGTAGCCCCAGCGACCCTATTACTACAAAATTCATTGTTTTTTTTTTCCCCAAGAATTGGGCTGACTTGCAGTCATGGCTGTAAGAGGGAAGAAAAGGAATGAAAAGAAATATAGAGGTAAGAACTTAGAATACCATTACATGTGAGAGAAGTGTTAACTGGCACTTATTATAGAAAATGGAGAATCGTGGGTATGAAAAAGAAGAGGGAATGAGGTATCTACCATGCTCCTGGTTATGGTAATACTTTCTGTGAAACTGATACCTGTTTTATCGTATCATTATGTGTCATATACATATTATAAAATGAGAAAAATTAGTTGCTATTGTAAATTTACTGTCCTACAGACTTTTTTCCTGGAAAGCAAATCTTGCAGAAAAAAAATAAACACGGCCTCAGAGAAGGGGTGCAGGAATCACGCCCTTGTCCTCGGTGTGTCTGTCTCCCCTCTGCTACCGCTTCTCTGCTGAGAAATCTCCTGCACTATCCACGCAGGAAAGTTCTAATCTATGAGAGATGCTAGCCACATAATGTGCCCATCTTCCTCTCTCTCATCCCAGCAACTGTGAAAACAGATGAGTAGTCCAAAATTCTTCACGGAATATTAGGTCTCAGTGTTATGTTTCTTTGGTCTCACACACATGAGGGTGCATCTGGAGATGGAAGGTCGCTGACCCAGGAAGTGGTTGGTTAATCCACTTAAGAGTCCGCATCACACAACCTATTCTTTAAATTTTTAAATTACATTTGGTGTGTGTGTGCATGTGCATGTGTGTGTATGTGCATGTGCATGTGTGTGTATGTGTGCGTGTGCATGTGCGTGTGTGTGCATGTGTGTGCATGTGCGTTTGTGTGTGTGCATGTGTGTGTGCATGTGCATGTGTGTGTGTGTGTGCATGTGCGTGTGTGTGTGCATGTGCATGTGTGTGTGAGTGTGCATGTGCGTGTGTGTGCATGTGTGTTTGTGTGTGTGCATGTGCATGTGTGTGTGCATGTGCATGTGTGTGTGTGCATGTGTGTGTGTGTGTGTGCGTGTGCATGTGTGTATGCTATGGTATCCATATGGAAGTGAGAGAACAGCTTGTGAGTTAGTCCTCTCTCCCAAGTGGTCCTGGAGATCAAACACAAATTGTCAGGTTCAGTATTAAGAGGCTTTGCCCACGCTCCAGTCTATAATGAATTCTTCGTAAAGGTTTCCTTTGTGCCTCGACTGGGCTTGGGAAGCTAAAACGTCCATTAAAGATGAGACTGTGAGCTTCTCTGAACCTCAGCTTAGGTTTACATTAGTTACAAAAGGTCCTTCAACAGGAAAAGCAGTTTGTGAGCCTGCTATAAGAAAGAAGAAATCTCTCTTACAATGGTGTTTTCTTGTGAGCGTGTGGGAATCGGGAAGACTTGTCTTTTCTGTAACCGATACTACTGCATTGCTGAAATTGCATGTGCAGTGCAAATAGGAAATCTTCATACCCTTGCTATGGACCAAACATCCCATCAGAGAATGGAGAGAGAGAGAGAGAGAGAGAGAGAGAGAGAGAGAGAGAGAGAGAGAGAGAGAGAAATATTCACGTTTTCTGAAGGAACTCTTGGTGTATTTGGAAGTGAAGCATGAGACAACATCTAAGGGCCACTATTGACCACTCTAAGCGAGACGAGATGGGACAGGCCAGAGGGGCACATCCTGGCTAATGATGAAATGACTGTCAGGGATCAAGAATGGCTTTAGAGGAGGGTGGCAAAGCTGATCTTTAAGAGAAACTGTTTGGACAAAGTTGAGGAAGGATCTTTCAGAGACAGAGAATGATGTGGGAAAAGGCAGAGTCTTGAAATGCTGTATTCAAACTGAATACGTGGAAGAACTCAGTTGCCTAGATCTATGTTGTAAACACCAAGCTGGACTGTAGAGCCAGCATGGGAAACCCCGAAATCTAGTTAGAAAGGTAAAATGACAGGAAGGCCCACAGGGGACAGTGTTGTAGACAAAGCACAAGAAGTACTGGAGGGAATTTGGTCAGCTATGGTGGCAAAAGGCGATGGTATACAACTTTCTGATTTCTTGCTGGGATGGTAGGATGGCTGATGAACACATAAAAAGAAAGCAGATAGAAAAGACTGCCGTGAGTTCAGCTTCAGATATGCTGAGTTCAAGGTACGGTGAGATACCCGAGTGAGCGTGTTCAGACAGCAAAGCTAATGTCATCGGATACTGCTGGACATTATGAGGAAGCTGTACATCACAAGACAGTAAAAGGTTAACATTTGTTAATGTCCCATTTTTTTTTTTAAATCAAGATCACAGCTTGTATCTTCTCCCATGGAGGAGCCAGAGGCGAAAGGATCTTGGAACTTCACAGCAGGGAGCCGTGGCTTTTCTTATCTCAAGCGGAGACCCAGAGAGCATCAGGAGTCACTGCTACAAACTCAGCTGCTGACACCTCCTAATTAAAGATCACCACCCAGGGAGGGATCCCCAGAAGCAGGCACGAGGAAAAGTGCACTTATTATCAAACAAAGCTCCACCGCCACGCTGGAGTCATTCTGACTGAAGAGGAAGTGCTTGCCGTGATTGGCTTTCATTTTCCCGTGGAGAACTGTGTTTTGCGGGAAAACATCAGTGGTTAGCTTCTCAGTTTAGATGTTCAGATGAAAAAGAGCCAGGTGGTAAAGACATTCTCTCTCATTCCGCTGGCCTTGCTGAATGCCCATTATTTAAGGTTCAGGTGTCTTTTCACTTGGGGATTATCAGAGATGAATAAGGTTAAAAGCAAAAATAAAACAGGCTTCCAGATCTCCAGATTCGCACACACGATCTCTTTTTTTATTTGTAGGGATGTTGCTCTCATGATTTTCACCCATTTGTAAAATTAATAGTCTGTCACTGGGTTTGGTTTGGTAGAGCAAACCTGTGTCCCCTTGACACAGGGGAGATGTAGCGTGGGGACAGATAATACAGATTTGAGTCTCTTCAACCAGGAGGCGACACTCTGCAGAGCATGGGACCCCTCTCACCCTGAGCCTCATACAGGGACTTGTTTCAATTAAAGTCTCCAGATTCAAAACTTTGAAACTGGGGGTTCGACAAGCCTGAGCTATAGAATTAGTCATTTCTTTCCTTTTTACAAGACCCTCAGGAAGTTCTAGCGCGAGTGGTTTATTGGGGAAACTTCAAGAAATCCCGAGTATAGTGGGAAGAACCTGTTATGCTAAGAGGTCTAGCTGACCAGAATTTCAATTCCAATTGTCTCCATGGAAAACCATGTCCTTGGCTTTTATCAAAATTATTTGAGTGGATGATTATTTAGCTCAGAAGCAGGGCTATGATTATAGGACTAAATGGAACACTGTGTGTAAATAGTTAATGTTGAATTCGTGACTACTTTCATCTTTCCCTTCGTCGTGTCTCTTGTAATAGTTTAATTAGTTCTGGTTTTTGTGCTTCTAATCCAGCGTTTACCCTTCTGTCCTTTTATCTGGGTTCTGTGTGCATCCTCTTTCTTCTTATTGGATTCATGCTCCTGGAAGGCTTCATTTCTTTAGCTTTAAGGCCGTTCGACAAAGGCCTTGGGAGACAACTCGGTGGGTGAGAGTGATTATTGTAGAAGCATGGAAGCCTGAGTTTGAATCCCCAGCAATCACACAAAAACCTGGGAGGAGCCACATGTGGCCAATAACTCCAGCATTATGTGTGGAGGGGCCGGGGTGAGGCAGAGAGAGGAGGATGGCTGTGGCTTGCTGGCCACTAATCTAGCTGCAGGTTTAGTAAGAGACCCTGTCTCAAAGAAATAATTGGATTGTGATACAGCAGGTCACCCAGCATCCTCCTCTGGCTATGGCATGTACAGAGGTGTATGCACCTGCAGACATGGGTATGCTTACAGCACACACACACACACACACACACACACACACACACACACACACACTTTCACAGGCAAAGCAGTGGCAAAATGGTCCAGGGAGAAGCAACAATAACCAGTATAACCAGTATGAAGATGATAAGATGGGTGGCCACTGACATTCACTTCAAGCAAGTTATCTGTCTGGTAGGGAGAGGAGGTGGTGGAGTGCCTGTGTTCAGGCTTTAAAAACCGAGCTTGTCGTTACAGTAAAAGTGGTTTACTAGAAAGGAAGTCAGTCTATTCTGCACATTGGCTGTGGGTGACTGGCAGTGCAGTGGAGGGATGGATCTTGCTGAGTGTCATCCCATAGGTACTGAGGTGAAGAGAGAAGAGAATTCAAAGTTGCTGGGCTCAGAACTGGAGGGAGATGGGGTTCTAGAGTTGACTTGCTATGGTGCAGTTCCTAGCTTCTAATCCAGAGTTTTTCCCATTAAGGATAAGATGCCATAAAAACCAAGATTACTGTGTACCCTGGGAAGGTCAAAGAAATTGAGACAAACCCCATCGATGATTGTCACAGAAATGAAAGACCCATCAAAACCAGAAGTTTGGCATCTATCACCTATCCAAAGACTGCTCAACATCTTTTTGCTAGTTTAGAGATTTTACCATCTGTAAGGTCAATGATAGTTCTAAACATTTCAGAAAGAAAAGGGGGGGGAAGCATGGTGATTTTCCACTTGGGGGCATGAAACAGACCTCCCACCTGCCTGGGGGTTCCCCGAGGTCCTGCTGTCATCCCACGTTGCCTTTTCCTTGACACACAGCCACAGAGACCAGAGGAAATTAAAACTCCTTAACTGTCTACTTCAAGGGCAGTTCTTGTTGAAGTGCCTGGAGTACTTTTCACTCCCACGCTCCCAACTTTTCAATATAATTGGAGAAAGCAATCACTACAAAACAACAGCGCAAAGGTTATGGCGAGCGAGACAGAAATTCTTGATTCTTCCAGCTCCAGCTTTAGTGCATCGGATTGCCCACGCCTTTGTCATGGCCCATAGAGTGCGGCTGTAGGGTGCACCGTATACCAAAGCCGTGGCCTTGCGATGGCTGACCTCTTCCACAGGAACAATGTCTCCCTGTCCACACAGACGAAGTGGACCTTGAAGCAGGGTAGCTCAGGAACTTGGCAAACACTCCGATTCACACCACAGTGTCCATTCTACATAGCAGGTGAGTGAATGGGGAAAAATACCAATTCCTAGTTCCTCAGTTTCCTCATCTTGTCAAATCAAAATAGCAGTGGACCTACCCTTTAAGTCTTCAGTAATAATATGATATATTATATATATGTATATATATCATATATATATACATATATATAATCTAAAGAATATGTCCATCTAAAATAACCTATCTTTGAATGTAGTTGAATACAGGCAGCCAGAAACTGGGCTTTCCGAGACCTGTTCTATTTATCTATGGCCTTTGGGTAAGCTTAGAGTTCTTCATGAAAAATCCATACTTCTCAAACCATACTTCTCCTCCACAGAATCTGCACCATCTGTCGCTGTCAACCCTACACATAAACTGTGCCTCAGTGTATGAGGAGCTACCTGCAGACTTTAGAGTCATGCATGATTGTCTAGACCTGTAACGCAGCAGGCAAAAAGATTATATGTTCAAGAGGAGCTGCTTGCAGTCTTTGGAGTCAAGCATGATGGTCTAGACCTGTAATGCGGCATGCAGGAAGGAAGGTTAGATATTCAGGGCCAGCTTGGGTCATTGTGCAACCTGATCTCAACAACAACAAAAGTTATCTCCAGCTTCCCAGCATACAGACAGGCAGCTCATAAATATGACAGGAGCAACAAAAATAATAAGACACTCAAAGAAGTAGAGTAATTCTTTTGTCTTTTTAAAGCCCAAAGGTTTGGGGAAACAGCCGCAGTGAGTCTGTACCATGCAGTATGTCCTTTTTGAGCATTTTGCCTACTAGACTGCAAAGTCCAGAATGCAGGTATCAGTGCATTAAGGAGTTTACAAGCAGCCAAGACATGCAGCAGATGCATAATAACTGTTTGGACAAATGTCTTCATCAGACTGCTCATCTGTCAAGCCACAGGGTGACAGCTGGGGCATGCAACACGAAGTGTTTTGAGTGTCCTTGTCATGTTACTGTAAGGGTAGCTGGTGGGCAGAGAGAAATATTAACTGGTTCTGTACCTATCATGCAAAGTTGGGTTTGAACATGGGTACAGAGCTGAGCCTGGCAGTGTTGGGGCTAAGACAGCAGCAGGGCGACCATGAAGGCCATTAGCTAGAAAGCCTAGACACATTGAAGAGCTCCAAGATCAGTGAGGGACCCTGTCTCAAGAATAAATGTAGAAAACAATCAAAGAATGACACCCAATGTTGGCCTCTGACCTCCAGGCACACAAGCATGTGAACCCATGTGTAGAGGTGCACACACATACTAACAAGTATGTATATCACACGGGACCACACATTCTATGCACACTCAATGAATAAAGGCAGCTAGAATTATACAGGAGGGTATAGTGGGGCCTGTGGTTCTTTGCAGAGTGTCCAAGGGAATCCTAAGCAGCTATTTGTTTTTGTTAAACACAGAGCATGCCAAAGACAACTTCTCCCTCTGAGAGTCGGCACTGCCCTGTCCTACAGGCTCACTGTTTGCCAGCCCAGCAGCCATCACTTCCGACTTTTTGTGTCCCACATTCTGTGGCTGTTGGGTATAACATGCATGAGTGTTAGTCCAGGTGTTACCGAGGTGAGGACCCAACAAGGTGCTTTGGGAACATTGCTGTCTGTCCAGTTTGGTAACCACCAGACTTGCTTGGTAATTCTTAATCTTGTTGACGATTGCTTAAAATGTTTTTTTATGTTGTTCTGGGTGACTCTGATGGATTATTTATCAAGGATGCCTGTCTCCCCAGTAGCTGAGTTTGAATTCCTGATAATACCATGTATGTCTAATCCGGGACATCACATTCAATGACTGAACTGTTGCGTATTCGCTTATGCTCCAGACATGAGGCATCTCTCGATCCAGAAATGAATTAGCCCTGGTGGGGTCTTCCTGACACACGGCTCCAGGATCTCATCAGTGAGATGTCAGCCATCCCCCTCCCCTGGCTCTGATGTCTCACAGGTTTCCTGACAACAATTAGAAGGGAGAAAATCACTCATAATCACAATCACACCTGCCTTCCTTATTGGCTCACAGGCAATTTCCTTCTCTCGGTTCCTTTCTGTCACATAGCAGAGCCGGGTGTTGCTTTTCCAAACTTCAATTATAGACATTCAGTCTGACAGCTTCCTTGGACATTATCCTGCCCCCTATTTTCTGATATTGATCCCACATGTTTGGGTAAAATTGTAAAAGCTGCAACATGTGGTCAGCAGTCCATATGTTTGGCAGGATCCAGATGTGTGATGCACACAGATAGCCTTGGGCTACGGCTGTGATGCTGTGAGCTTTGAGGTGACATTGAATCAAGCAGAGTTTTTATACCGTTGGCTTCCCATGGCGGCTAAGACTCATTAGTGTCTCTGCTCACAGACGGTCTAGCTCTACTATAGGCTGCTTTGGCTGCTCAGAAAGGACAGCTAAGGTTTGAAATTCCATATCTTTTACTTTTTTTCTAATCATTTTTAACAATGCTTTTGATACTTATTTTCTCTGTCAGGATGACTTCAGCTACCATGCCTTTGAGAAGGCAAAAGCAACTATTGTCAGCTTAACACGAAGCAACAATAAGTTCCTGTTCCAATACGTCAGCGATCACTATTGATTTCCAAGCGCCGTTGATGTTTAAGACACCCAGCCAGGAGCTACAGATATCTGTGACATTTAACTTAAAAATTAGAATGATACAATTTTGAATGGCTTAGATAAAATTGAAATACATTTCTGCCTGATCTCAAATAAAAGTAGTAACCATAATCACTATATCTGAGTCCTTTGCTGCACAGCGTCTCACCAGACCCTTGCGTAGGAACAAGTTGTGAGATCTTAGTCATTATGTTTTTATTTTAGATCTTGTTTTCTCTGCGTGTATAGGATCACATGTGTGTGTGTGTGTGTGTGTGTGTGTGTGTGTGTTACACATACATCTATATGTATGTATATGTAGGGGTATAACATTATTAGCTGTCTTCCTCAATCATAAATCACTGTACAACATTTTTGTCCATGTTTATGTTTTAATTAAAATGTATTTACATCACTTTCCACCTTCCCTTCCTTCTAGAGCCTCCCAAGTCCTCTCCCTCCAGTTCTTTCCCTGACACCTGCTTCCAGATTGATATCAAGTTTTTTGATTATTATTATAAAATTGTACGCATGTGTATTGATGTAAACATATGCACAAATATGTAACAGTAACTTGCTGGACCTGTTTTTTCTTTGCTTATCTATGCTTCTAGGGCTGACCACACTGTATTGGATAACCAAAGAGAGGGGTTCATCCCTGGGAGAAGCAAGTTTTGCCTCACTGAGCAGTCATTAACCAAATAGGGATAGAATTCTGTGCTGGCATTTGTCCTTCAAATATTTTCCTATTTAATATTCTCACAAGATTTCTTTTCTTGTGGAAGCATTTGACCCCTTTGAGATTTTCATTTCTCAAAGGTTAAAAAAAAATGGTTAGGGAATCGGGCGGTGGTGGCACACTCCTTTAATCCCTGCACTCCTGAGGCAGAGGTAGGCGGCTCTCTGTGAGTTCAAGGCCAGCCTGGTCTACAAGAGCTGGTTCCAGGACAGGCTCCAAATCAACACAGAGAAATCCTGTCTCAAAAACAAAACAAAACAAAAGGTTAAGGGCAGAGCAGGCTATTGGTGTCTGCATCCAGCCTGTCTCCTCTTAACTGTGTCTTGTCAGTCAATGTCCTGAATATTTGTTTACTCATTTGTACTATGGACAAAGGGTTGTCCCCCACGTCCATCACACATCTGTATATATAGTATGGAGGCAGGTAGCATTTGATTACATACTGAAAACACCTGCCAGGCAGAACCTGTTCAGTAATTGATACTTCTGGTCCTAGATGACATCCTCTGTGTTCCAGTCTGAGCCCAGAGGGCATCTGTCCCATTCTGTCAGGACCTGCTATGTCTAGTTGCTTTCCACTCCAAACATGGCTGCTTCAGCACAGGGCCCGGCATCCATTTCTGGGAGTTTCCACTTTATCCTCACCTGGATATTTTTCTGGATAATATACTATGAATTTGATGTTTGAGACATAGTGAGTATTAAATGAAACATGCCTAAATAGTTGAAATAAATTTAATTCTTCTCTATGTGTAGTTAGTCCTTGCAGTGACTAATGATTTGCAGGCATTTTCATTTCAGTGATGAGGAATCTAAAAACCAAGAGTAGCATCAGAAAGGCCCCAGTAACCCGCGTATTATTCCCAGAGCCCTGGGCTTAGCGCTGGACTTCCTGTCTCACTCAAAATCCCCTGGTATTCTAAAGTATTCTATTTTTGTTGTTGTTGATGGTGGTGTTTTTTTGTTTTTGTTTTTTTTTTTTTTTTTTTTGAGACAGGGTTTTGCTGTAGCTTTGGAGCCTGTCCTGGAATTCCATCTGTAAACCAGTTTGGTCTCAAACTCACAGAGATCTGCCTGACTCTGCCTCCCGAGTGCTGGGATTAAAGGCGTGCACCACCATCAGGCCTCCCGTAGTGTTCTTAACACATAAGCGCCCATGTCTTCTTTGGAAATGTACCTCAACTGCTGCTGTCTTCATTTAGAATTCCGATATCTTTTCATACATTTTGTATTCATTCAACTTTTAGAAATGATTGCATTAACTACGATTGTCTGGCTTACTGAATCATTCTGAGTTTTGTTTGCTATTGGTTTCGCTTGTTTTGTGGTGCATTTATTTTAGTCTGGGACTTCGTGAGGTTTTGTTCTTTTCATCCTGATTCTGGGCCCTTACCCCCATTTCCCTTGCCAACCGTCAAGCATCACGTCTTTGTGGGTGTTTTCATTCACGGAGTCCCAGTTTGGAGAATACACACAAATCCATGTTTCCATGGGCAATGGGTCTCCTTGTAACCCGGTGATAAATAAACACTCACAGTGGTGGAGCCCGGGGCAGGTCAGAAACCCTCACTTGAATATTAATGAGTGGGAAATGGATGATTTTATGATTCCTGACCTTTCCGCTTTAATCCATTAGGGAGTATAGATTGGTTAGTAGTTAGCACAACTGGGCAAAAGCTGTCTAAGTGGAAAATTGATCCTGGTAAGTGCACACACACTGGTTCCACCCACTAATGCTTCTCGCTTTAGCATTTTGAACTTTTGATCGCAGATTTTCAAGTTCACGCCGCAGTGTGCCAAGATGAAGGTGCAGAAGACTTGGCGTGAGCTGACAGGATTGTCATTTCTTTACATGTTAATTAAGAGGATAAGTTAAAAAGAAATGGCCCCGGACTCTAGCAGCTCAGCACTGGGCAGTTGGAAGTAGCCCCTTGGGCTTCCCTGTGTCCGGGTCGATTGGCCTTTATCGTCTGAGAAGGTTTACTGCTGCTGCCAAGTATTGGTGTGCGTGCCCTTCTCTTCCCATCAGAAGACAAGGCCTGGCCTGACTACCTCCACTTCTCTGTAACAAGTCTTTCAGTTAGATAGAACACAGGGTGGCGTGATAGAAAGTGGACAACAGACCTTGACCAAATTTTGCTTCTCTCATTAACTGTTCTCTGGACTTTGAGCTCGCTTTTGTAAAGTTAAAGATGTAGAATAGGTTTTGGGCATGGGTAGTTGTAAGGTTGGTCAGCCTGCCAGCTCTCCCTTGCCCTCACCATCAAGGTGAGCTTTTCCACATTGCTCTGGAGAGTTCATCCCTAGCAAGGGTGAGCACCGGCAGGGCCTGTTCTCACTCTCATGCTTTCATGTCCTCAGGGTTGGCTCTCCCTCCAGGCCAACTCTATCGTGTTGCCCAGCTGAGGTGTAGGGGCCTGCTCTCCTGAGAGCTGTAGCTGATGAGGGGCAGGGACAGCTTGACCTGCTCTTGTGACCTCAGGGCCAGCCCTCCCACCTTCCCCAGGTGCTGCTGTCTGTAATTTGCTGGCGCACATAAAGGGTTCAGTCTTGCATACCCAAAGCTGTAGGATTCTCCACCACACAGGGTAGCAGTGGGATAACCAAGAGGAGTTCTAGTGAGGGCCCAGCATCTATAATGCAGCAGAAACCAGAGGCCTTGGGCCAAGACTAATGGCTCTTTGCAATGAACACTTGCAAGTTAAGATATAATGGATAGAAAGGTTTACTCGATGACCCCCGAGTCACAGTATAGCTTCCATGACAAGATTAGTTTTTCATTCTTTTTTTAAATTTTTCTCTTTTTTTCTCTTAATCTTTTTTATTTTATTTTATTTTTTTGTCGAAGGGAGAGGCTGCAAGGACAGAGGGTAATTACGAAGAAACGGGGAAATTAATGGGATGGAGACACATGGCATGAAAGACACAGAGAATAAAAAGAAAGTTAAAAAACCAACCAAGACAACAACAAAATAATGTATGATAAGACATCTGTGTACAGACTAACCTTCCACGGTATGTTTACTTCCTATGCAAGCTCATATTTCTTTCTGAGTCTTCTTTGTCACAAGATAAAGGGAACAGACTGGTTTGATTTCAAGCCTCAAATCAAGTCAATGCTAGCATCTAATTAGGACTCTTTCTCAAGAAATTTATGAAGCTGCATCTGAGCACAGAAGGCCAGGTCCCCCAGCAGTCCCATGCCGTAGAATGGGACTGAAGACAGGGAGATGGAGACTTCTTTTATTCACAGCAGTCACCATCCCTCTGCTGCATTGAAAGCTCGTGTTCTTTCATCGTTATCCCCTTGTCTTCTAGGTTAGGATGTCACACTAAGGGAAGTTCAATGGATATTAAGGGCGCAATGGAGAAATAAATGAACTCTACCCACGAGGCTTTAAGATTTCTAGTGTCTCAAGGACGTAGGATGTTTTTCTGAACAAACAGTTGGCTCACTATCGTTCTCAGTCATAGTAGGGAGGAAGTTTGGTGGATGGCTGCAGTCTGTAGACAAAGCATCACAAATGATGTAGGTGGGTCTTCTGTCTTTGTGTTACTTTCATTGGTTAATAAAGAAACTGCCTTGGCTTTGTGATGGGGCAGGATTCAGATAGGTGGAGTAGACGGAACAGAAGGCTGGGAGAAAGAAAGCAGAGTCAGGCAGACGCCATGATCCCCCTTCCCGAGAGGGATGCTGGCTAGACTCATGCTGGTAAGGCACGGCCTCGTGGTGGCATACAGATTATTAGATATGGGTTAGTCAAGATGTTCGAGTTAGCCAATAAGAGGCTAGAACTAATGGGCCGGGCAGTGTTTAAATGAATACAGTTTCCATGTAATTATTTCGGGTGTAAACTAGCCGGGGAGCCAGGATCCCGGAGGGAATGCAGCCCGCTGCTCCATTTGCAACACACAAAGATGGGTAGTGAACGTGGTATCTGGAGTCAAATTACTCTTTAAATCCAAGTCCCCTGAATCCTCATCAGGTTCCCTCTCCCTAGTGAACAGTTTCCTGATCTGCAGGATGAGGGCGATGATGGCGTCAAAATCCTCAGTTGCAAAAATAGCTGAGTCATGCACCACTCCATGACATAGAACCTGGGACACAGCAAGTACTCAGTACCTATTAGTACTGACTACAATATTAGTGTACAACTAAAAATGGCATTGTGTTCCGTGCTGGAGCCTAATGTATTCCCTGTTCTATGGTACTCATAAGGAAATCAAAGCTGGCCTTGAGGAACAGAAGAGCGGAGAACTGAGAGCATTGGGAGCTATTGAGAAAATCCTGGTGAGATGGGACCTGGTGCCTTCTGTGTTTCTCAAATCCCTTCATCCCTTACTCTACAAATTGCTTACTTGCCTCAGCTAAGTTCAGAATGAAAGGCACTAAGATACTTCCAGTCTTTGATCCTTAATTATTAGGATCATTTTATCAAACCTGTCGAATACATAGAGCCTTTAAAATATTCTCCAGAAGAAATTCACCAGAGACTAGAGATTATTTGGGATTTTTTTTCTATTGGGGGATTGTGTGTACATGGGCTAGGTGTACATTTGATGGAATGGAACATAGGAAGAGGCTTCATGCATAAGACTGGCTCATATCAGAAGGAAAGGCATATCATGGCCTGGACCAGAAAGTCGGTCAGTTGATGGGGTTACTAGGTGTTGAAATGGCAGATCAGCCTGTGAACTACAGGAAAGGGTATGTAGGAGATTTTTTTTTTTTTACCAAGATACCCACAAGTGTTATCTATTCTTGGAGTACCCAACACTAGAATTTCTGTAACGAATTCAGAGACTTCACTATGCAGTAGAAGGGAGGAAAGAGCTAGAGGGATCAGTTGCAGTGATATTAAATAAACTGCTTCAGAAACAGAGATGCAGAATTATAAACCTCAGGAAAAAACTCCTTTTTTTTTCCTGCCATTAATCCATTCAGGCACTCATGTGCTATGGTGCACGGGTCTTGGTTCATAGTTAAATAGCTTGATTCTTGCTTCCAAGTCTCTTGCCAGATTCCTCTTTCTGAGGTCTGACATTAGAAAAATGCTCCGGTCTCCCCAAAGCCTGGCTAGCCTGACAAATTAAGCTCATGTTCCTAGGAGTGACAGATAGTGACATTCTGTTTGTCTTGTGTAAGGCTCCATCACTTTCTTGGATTAGAACTGTGTCAATGTATTGATGGCTCTAGTCAGGGAAATCCACTCTGATGTAAACACAGCCACAGCACACAGAGAACATACTTTTTCCCTGAGAATATGGCTCTAGTCTCAGTGAGACCCGGAGGTCAGCAGTGCGGCCATGCTGGGGTGTCAATTTTTCTGCCGACAAGCAGACAGCGTGAGATTTGGAGCCAGGTCAAATGAGCTGGAACCAAATATCTGTTCTGTGTGTTCTTGGTTACGTGACAGGTTGATAGTGGCTTCAAGCTCCTGTGCTTCAGCTTCCATAACTGAAAAGCTGTGATCATTCTGTCTTATGTTCTGCCTGAAAGAGGTAACTAACATACAGAGAGTTCGCAGGGTGATCACCGGCACAGAACAGGTATTAAAATGTGATGGGCACAGTGAAAAGACTCATATTGCCATCGCCTTCCTCATTACCATCCTCACCAGGCAGACGTCAGGATTCCTAGGTGCCCCTTGGGGATACATGTGTGGGTTTCAGAAAAGATCCTCTTTCTCAGGTTTAAATATTTGCCCGTCCTGGAGGCAAAGGAGAGCTTGCTTTAGAGATTAGCGTGTGAGCCAATTTTAAATTTCCCGTGTTGGAAATAAGGCTTCTAAATAATGACCTGGAGATTTGAATATCAACATTCCCTGGAGAAGAACTAGCCAAATGGCATTCTCTATTGCTTTCAGCAAATCCAATTAAGGAACAGCTCAGTTTACAATGAATCATAGGAGGGGCCTGTGACAAGAGCACTGATGAGGAATGAAGAGAACGATGATCTAGTCAAGCTAACACTCATAATTAATATTTGCACTACTCAGGGCAATTTAAAACACATTTCATAATAACAACCCTCGCAACAACCCTACAGGCGTATGCTAGTGCTGTTTCCCAGAACCCAGTCCCTTGTTGAGCCCTGCTGACTGTATGTCTTCATTATATCTAGAGCCAACCCATCTTCTGCAGAACCTCAGAATGACTCCTGGATCAATGTTCTCACCTCTAAGCTAGAGCGTTTCCAAACTCGTGTTCACACGGGTCTTTCTTGTTTCCTACCATCCATGCGTTATCTACCTTTATGCTATCACATTCTCTCTCTCTACATCACAACCGTGGCCATCCCATGGTGCCATATGAAACTTGTGGAATTCTATGCTTCAAAATTAGTCAAATCTATCTTCCTTCTCTTTCTCTCTTCCTTCTGTCTGTGTGTGCGTGCATGTACGCATGTGCACACGTGCACAACTTGTGGGAGTCAGTTCTTTCCTTTCCAGCTGGGTCCTAGGGACTGAGCTGAGACGCCCAGCTCAGGAGCAGGTGTTTTTACCCACTTCGCTCTCCTGCCAGCCTCTTCTCCCCTCCTTTGTAGTGTTCTTTGTTGGGCAGGTTCTGTCTCCCGAGTCTCCGATTCAAACTGCAGTAGGCAAAGCTGCCTCAGCAAGGGCCAAGAGGAACACAGCATCCTTTACCCACCCCCTGATCCCTGTTTCATCCCCTCCTCTCTAATCCACATAGTCTGTGAAGCACAGTTTGAAGTCTGGGTGGTCAGGAGAGTGAAGTTCAGCATCCTCACATAGGAAGAGAGCCGGTCATCAACTCACCAGCTTCCCCAGTATAGAAGAAGCTACACAAAGACATCACATCACAGAGGCATCCTAGCCGAGCGGGTGTCCTGTTGTACGGAACTGATCTGATCCTCCGAGGGAGAGCATAGGAGAAGCCGAATGGAGAATGACCAATGTGCTGGCCGGCCTTCTAACCTTTGTTTAAATCAAATGAAACCCTTGCTTTCTAGCTGAATGAAATATTCATGCTCACACTGCTGACTTTTTGCACAGGTTGGGTTATTTTTCAACATAGTGCCACAAACGTCATGTCCTGTGTAAGCTTTTGACTTCTCCCTCCTTTAGGCTATCTGTTTTATCTTGTACCAGCTGTTTTCATATGAATTTAGGCTTAAATCTGATTATATTATATGACTGGATGGATACTGGCATGACCTCTTTGGGGAGTCTCTATCTCCTGTTTTTACAGGAGTAAAAACTTTACAGAAAATGTACCTCGCTTATCTTTCAGTCACTCTTTGATGCCTGGCACACAGTAGGTGCTCAACAAACATTTAATAAGCTGAGTGTGAGGCTTTATTTCACACAGAAGTGTTAACTAAGCGACATGCCAAGCCCAGGACCTGCAGGACATTAGTGTCTGCACTGCAGCAGATCTGAAGCGACACATGTTTCCTCAAGGACTGCCCTGCATTAGGTAATTTTCTTACCAAGGAAAGAGATTGCAGATATGGCCGATTCCATGTTAATTTTGAAGTCTCCATGACAACATGATAGTGTATGCGAGGGGAGGATTAAAGAAGCCACCAGAGTGGGATGCAGGGCTTTCTGGAAACTGAAAGCTATATAGCCTTAGTAGTCTGAACTTTGGACCAATATAATCAATGAGTAAGAGCTATAAACAAATACTAGATGGCCATCATAGAAGCTGCGTAGTTCCTAGGATAAATCCAATCTTGACTTCAGTCAAATATTGATATCTGATCTTAAAAGAGAGCATAGAGAGCCAAGGTAGAAAGTTCCCCTTGGCAGAGAAAGCATAAAGAGAAAGAAAACTAACAGTGCGGTGCAGTGAACTCCAAGAGGAAGTACTAAAGTCAGACAGTATGCTTGCTGTAGGCACTAGGAGAACATACAGAATTAGACAGTATACATGCTGTAGGCATATAAAATCAGACCATATGCATGCTGTAGACAGCAGAAGAGCATATAAAATCAGACCGTATGCATGCTGTAGGCACAAGGAAAACATATAAAATCAGACGGTATGCATGCTGTAAGCACTAGGAGAGCATATACAAATCAGACAGTATCCATGCTGTAGGAATATAAAATCCGACAATATGCATGCCGTAGAAATATAAAATCAGAGAGTATGCATGCTGTAGGCACTAGAAGAACATATAAAATCAGACGGTATGTATGCGGTTGCCACTAGAAGAGCATACTCTTTGGGGACGGAAAAGTTCCCTCAGATTCAATCTTTATCTCCAGTGAACAAATATTCATAACCTTCTTTACCTCTTCTTCTGGCTCCTTCCTCTTGTTTTTATCCACTCACTGAATGGACACATGCAAACATCTTCACTGAAGAACTTATTCTTGAGTCTACCCACACAGAAGCAGATTCACACCCTCGTGTAGCCTTGACTGACAATGGAGCCTGGAGTATGTGGATCCATCCAGTGGCCCTGCGGTGTACCACACCTGTCTGCCACCTGCTCAGCATTTTACCAGAGAGCTGTGGCAACTCTGCTGCCTCTGTACTGAAGCCCATAAGGACTGGAGAATAACAGCCCAGGAAATCACCTCCAGCTGACCTGAGTCGCTGGGTCTCAGAGGAGATAGCTCTCCCAGGGCTGTCTCTCACAGAGGCATTTGAATATGAGTGCCAGTACAAACAGGTTTTTTTTCTTGCCCCTAGTAGCATAAGGCTGGGAAATGTGTGTTTTCCCAGGCTTCACCCCTTTCCCGGCCTGCTTCCCTTTTCCTCAAGAAATATTTTCTGGGATCATCTGCTTGTACTTAAACCCCATTTCCAGGGTTTGTTTAGCAAAGCGGATCCAAACTTAGTGGTTTCAATTTTTCTTCTCTGATCACAGTTGCAAGTTGTTAAGATTATATAATCATATTCATGCAAAGCAATTAGCATAGTACCTGGCCCATTGAAATGCTTAACGCCTTTTGACTAAGCATTGTACCGTGTTGTTAAGAGATTCCCATGGCCTACATATTCCAGATTCTTTCGTAGGGGGTATAGAGGAGTGAATAGCAGGATACCAATCTCTAATAAGTAGAATTCATAGTCTCGTTTAGAATATATTAGTTATAGTGCTACAGGATGTTATAGGAAAGAGCTGTTATGACACAGGAGAAACATAGAACTCAGCTTACATGAAGAACTCAGAGCATCCTTCATAAAAAGCTAGCATTTATCCTATGATAGGCATTGGTCAGCAAAGTGTGTGCATGTGTGAGTATGAATGTGTGTGCATTTTCGTACATGTGTGTCTGTGTACATGTAGGTTCTCAAAATAACTCTGGGTGGCATAAGTTGCATATTTAAAGACATCAAAGTTCACAACAGTCTTTAACTCTAGGCTCAATCCCCTCTTCTGGCCTCCACAGATACAAGTCATACACATGGTGCACAGATAAGTATGCAGGAAAAATACCCAGAACATAAAATAAAAAAGAAAAATGGAAGTAAGCCGAAAGTATGCTGGAAGAGAGCAGAGGGGGAGAGAGAGGGAGACAGAAAGAGGCTAAGAGTGAAAAAAGCAAAAAGAATAAAAGCATCATTTGCTTTGTTTATCCATTGACCAAGCAATCAATTGATTCAATCACTATTTCAGTTTTTCTTCACTTGTTTGGTGCTGGGTTTTCATACTAGAGAAAAGGGCAGATGCCTAGGAAGTAAACCTTCCCTTGAGAGGATTTCCTTGTGAATCCAGTGACACATATTCTTGCTTCATTTCAATTTGCATCTCATGATTTGAAATCAGATCAGGCAAGGTCCCTGTCCTGCAATTTTGATTACCCAATAGACAGAGATTCTCTAGCTCCAGGGCTGATTGGGCCACCTTGAGGCAGGGTCTACTGACAGGGTGCACCCCCACGCCCTAGGAGTCCCTAGGGGAGCATCCAGGGGAAGTAGTCTCTTTTTCCCCTGTTCTCACTCAACACACACCCACCCCCTCAATTCCGGGTTTTCTATCAATCTCCTCTATGGCAGGAGATGTACACTCTCAGCGATTTACCCAGTCAAGACCACTGTTGAAAGCCTGAGCAATCTTCCTCCTTCCAGCCTGTGCCCTGAAAAAGCCACAAATCACATGGCTGTGGTAGAGGTGGATTAGCATTACAGGGAACAGCTCTTTGAACTCTTAGAAAGGAAACTACTCAATACACACTCATTATTATTATTGCTTCTGGCCACAGACACAGGGGTATCTGAGAACCCCCTACTTTCAAATGGTTTCTCTCTCTTTTTGAGTGGTTGTAATGAAACTTCGCTTACAGTTTTACGATGCTACGCCACCTCAGTTTTAATGTTGAATAACTTCAAGAGCTAATGACCATTGGATCCACCACCGTTCAGACATCATCAAGAAGACATATGTTTTATTCTTAATTGGGTGCTATAGATTATTTCTCTCTTTGGTGTTACTGGAAAGGGGTATAAGTGGATTTTCCAGAATGGTGCAATAAAAATAAAATTTGATTGATTGATTCAATAGCTCTGGCTGGGAGGCAAGGCTTGTGCAGTGCTGGGGAGGAAAGGCAGGATGCTCTAGAGATAGAGGGTGCCTGAGGGAGGACCATGGAGCTGGAGGCTGTTGCTAACATTACAGCAGCGTACTCAGATGCTCAAGTCAAGCTGAAGGGCTTATTTTCCTTTACAAGCTTCATCTAGTGAGTCAAAATAATGAATTGTTGATGTATTGACAGAAAATTGAGTTTGCAAAAGCTGTCTAATAGGTCATGACTTCTTTTATGCTGACTGTTTATTTATCTACAGACAATAATTAATACCTGATCATGGGTTGAATTCTCGGGGTCCTAGTTCCTATGAAATACATCAGCCAAGTCAGTGGGTCTTTGCGATTGGCAGGTGGTCATCACTGTAAGCCCCAGAACTGACACTGGATGTCTATTTCTGTATGACTCTATTTCTTTGAAAAATGTCCTATGGATTTCTGTAAGGTGTCCATGAATCCCTAAGAACTGAGAAACCCTGCAATGGGCATACTGTGCAGGAAGCCGTGTACTGTTTATAATACAGTAGGTGAAGCTAAAGTGACTCACTTGAGATGCCAATTGCTCCCTGAAAGGTGAGGCCATAAAGATTTTGCAAAAGGTATTAGTCATTCCTTTCAGAAGAGAGCAGCGTCGACACATTGGGACAGACTCCCATTTGTCTTCCAGGTCCCTTTCAGAAGCCACCTCTCCTGCCAGTCTCCAGTGTCTCTCTACACATTCGTAGTATGCATGTATCTCTCTGTAAAACTTTATTCAATGTGTATGAATGTTTAACCTGCATGGATGCCTGCATTGCTTGTATGGCTGGCCATCGTAAAGGCCAGAAGGGGGCGCTGACTGCCCTGGGACTGTGACCTTACAGATGGTTGTGAGCCTCCATGTGGGAGCTGATAATCAAATGCAGGTCCTCTGGAAGAGCAGATGGTGTGATTAACCACTGAGCCGTCTCTCGAAGCCCGTAGATGTTTCTGTTAAATGTCAGCTTTCTAGTGATGGCTAGCTGTTTGTAGAAGCAGGAAAAGTCATTTAACATGCCTTCCTGTATCCTAGTGCCAGGTAGACTCTTCAGTGCTTGGGCCAATAGGATAAGCAGTAACGACGCCCTGTGTGATAGAAACGGCATGACCAGAATCCGAAGAAGGCAGGTGAAGTGTTCTGGGCTGTGTATGTGGCTTTCACATCACACATGCAGCGATTCTGACAGATCAAGACACTCTATATTCATAGTGAAAAATGAAGAATAAGCCAGGAAGAGTTGGATCCAAGGACTCATGCCACATCAAGCCGTTCTCGTCATTTTCCTTCTCCGTTCCTCTGGTTATGTCGGTTTAGTGTGGGCCCACTAGAAGCAGAGGGCTTTTCCTCCTTGTTTGGTGATTTCAGAGAATCTCTTTAGTAAAGACTTCACAGCCACGACTTCTTTGAAATAGGGAGTGGCTTTCCCAGACAGGCAGGCTCAGTTTGCCTTCTTTCTAACCAACAAGAGGGAAAATCGGAGGTGCCAATTAATCCGCATCATATCACACAGCTAGGAAGAAAGGGGGGCTGGGAGGAAGTTTTTCCAAATGTGAACGTGGACATGGGGAATCCTCAGCTATGCTGTCATTTAGATTCTCTCAATTCAATATTAACATACTGTTCTGAGTACCTGTCTTCCCAGCAGACAGAGGGGACAATGCTGCAATTTCTTTACATTTATATATCATATATATTAATATACATTACTGTATATATGAATTCATATAGTACATATATCATGACACATATATATATAATTATTCACACACTAAGTATTTATATATAACTATACACACATGTCACTTGATATATTTGAATATTTCTGGCACATAGTACATTGTCAATAAGTATTGACAATATCAGGTGTATAACTCTACATCATAAGTATGCAAAACGAGACCAGGAATAAATCTCATGGAAGACCTATCCTACTACCTTAATTTTTATTTTGTAAACTTCCTTTCCTCTCATCCCCTTATTTATCTACTTATTTTATTGCACTTTATTCGATTGTACTTCGTATCCTCTTCCCACAAACATGCGTCCTCAGGAACAGCTATTCATTCATTCTTCTGGGAATCAGTGCTTAGCACCTACACTGTGCTGGGCATTTATCTCTAGAGGATGCAGCAGCAAATAGAAGAGATCAGCTACCTAGGCAAACGGCCCATGGTAGGGGCTTGTGTGTTTTGTTGGGAGAAATATGGGCAAAATAAGGTAACGGGAAGTGATAGGAAATGCATTTGAGAAAGCAACCAGCAAGCGGGAAATGTGGAGGCCTTGGGTCGTAGCATGTGTGAGCACCTTCGCATTTTAGCTGAGAACCATAGGGTCTCAGAGCCAATGCCTTGATCTTCTATCTTGAGGGATGGACACACTGAAGGGAACACCGGGGAAGGAGAGGTTCATTGCCAGGAAACCTGGCAAAGGTAAGAAAGCTCAGATTGGGAGAGGGTCCTGAAGCTGTGAGAAGATGGATTTTGATGGAAGGAAAGAAAACCTGATGGGTTTTAAGCATTTGCGGGAAAGGGCTGATATTTAAGATGTGCTTTTCTTAGTAGCCAGCATTCACTGGGCACTGTATTCCATACCCTAGTGCTATGATCACTTTGCACCATTGTTTGATGCCTGTCTCTTCCTCTCTATCCTTTGGGTTCATTTGATTATTATTTTTTAGTTTAGGTTATCACATTTATTGTACCCAACAGAAGGTAAAGGCTATGTCGCTACACTACTGAGGACCAGAGACGCGCACAGATTCAGTTCAGATGCAGCCTCCCCATCATGGTTCGGCCTGCCTCCTTTCTCGACTGGACCCCCATCTCCGAAAACTCGCCTTTTGCCTTTCGGATCCCACAGGGCCTGCTGTGCTCTCACCCTCTCCCTGGAGTCCCTCCTCCTTCCCCAGTCCCATCTCCTCTTTCTAGCTTCCTGGCTTTGTTGTTTTTGTTGGCTGCTGACTCTTGTGTACTAGATTTTCACTTCATGGATGCCGTCTCCCTTTTCTTACTCTGGATCAAGCAATTAAAACTAGTGAAAAATTCAACTGTTAAAATTGCCAGTCTCTCTAGTTTCTCAGAGGGGCTTCCCCACACTCCGGTTGTTTCTTGGCTCTTATATTCCTCCGATAATCACTCTGCCCTTCCAGCCTTGGCCTGCCTGCCAGCCCAGACCCCCGGGGGCAGATCAGCACCTCTATTCCTGGCATTCTTGTTCTTAGCGTGGTGTGTTTAATTATGGGGCGTACATTCGTTATGCATGAAGGAACAGGCAAAGTGATTTGCACTGCGCAGGAAAACTTAAAAACAAAAAGTTCTTTAATCAGGTCTCAAGTGGATGCTAGGAAAACAATAGAAGTTTTATGAAGTCCGGCTCTTCGAGGAAGAAAACCAGATGGGCTCGCTCAGTAGTTCTTCAGACATGGGCACACACAAAGTGCCTTGGTCTCGGGAAGCGTAGGAAGACGCATTTGCTTTAACCGCAATGTGCTGGCTGGCACGGTTGGTCTATAGAACAATAAACACTAAACATCCACCCCTGTATAAACAGCCAGTGCCTCCACCTGTAGATCCAGCCTCTATCTGGCCAGACAGCAGTGCTCACAGAACAAAATACTATTGTTTGATATTTAATGATTTTCCTAGGCATATTCAAATGAATGGGCAGTATCTTTAGTAGGGTCTCAAGCAGTTCTTTATAATGAGTAAGAGCAGAGGCCAGGTGATGCTAAAATTAAGCCTCATAGGTAATGCTATTGGTGTCTTCAATGTATTCTTAACATTCCTTCCTCAGTTTCCTAGTTTTGAAGACATGTATTGATATGATGACAGAATCCAGAAGACTGGATCAGAAAGGCTAGCAGCCGTATCCAGGTAGCTCACAACTGGAGTAGCATACATGGTAATGAAGTCTGGCAACATGATAACATCCACGAAGAAATGCAGGTGCTACGCTCCATGGGTTTCCAGATATTCATGCAGCAGTGTAGCCCGCGTTTGGCTTTGTGCTTGAGAACGTAACTTGTAAAGGACCCTTTGCCAGTCCTTGGTTTCCCCATCTGTATTCCCAGAGAAGCAATGACTTCTCACGTTATTTCAAATTGTAATTTTCAAGAAACATAGTGGCACTTCGAAACATAATTTCAGAGATAAACAGTAAAAAATAAATTGATAAGCCTTTGGTCCCAAATGAAATCTCTTGTAATGAGGTCCCAAGTTAAAAAAAAAAAAAAGACAATTAAAAGAGCAAATAAAAAGTCTCATAAATTCAATAATGCAAACACATATGCAGTCACAGCTGGGAAGGGTAAAAACATCTTCTTCAGTTTCTAATCTTGCCAACTTAATAAAGGATAATCGAGTTTTGAAAGTGGCAGAAGGAATGGAAAATCAGAACAGACCAATAACCGAGAATCCCAGATAAGTCTTTACGAATTGGCTATCCAAAACACATTAGATCCTGAGAGATTTAACAGTGATTTAATTCATACATTCAAAAAGTACCACATATCCCTGATCGCTAGGGAAGTTGAGCATGACCTTAGGTGTCTTTTGGCCATTTGAACTTCTTCTGTTGAGAATTCTCTGTTCAGCTCAGTGCCCCAT
>NC_022023.1:4287231-4293184 GCF_000317375.1 Microtus ochrogaster
AAAAAAAAACAAAAAAAAAAACAAAAAAAAAAAAAACAAAAAGTACCACATAAACACATTCATTATAATGCAGTCTGGAGTCTGAAGAAGGCAGAACCATCCAATTTGTTCCACAAGGAAGATTTGATTCTGATTCCCCAAGGTGATAAAATATTATGCAGAAAGAGTAAAATTAAACAAAGAAACAGTCCAAACCATGCGTCTGTGTTCAACGCTTTAAATTAACTACATCAAAAAAAAAAAAACCTTACAAACCCAATGTTACTGATGAAATAATCTAAGAGGAATGCTTTCCATTTCAATAGGATGCAATGGGATAACATAATACGAGCTTATCAGCTCACCCATGATACAAAAGAAGGCTGTTTTTCATAGCTCCCAAAATATTTGATAATGTTTAATAACATATTCATTTTATGTGGAATAAAATAACCGTGTCTTAAGATGATAAATATCCTTATTTTAAGCTTCCAGAAAATGACGCTAGCTACATGGGTCCCTCAATTTGAAATAAAACAAGTCTGAGTACTGTGCTCACTATTGCTTAATATTAGCCAAGTGGTTCTGGTTACTTCAAGTCAGATAAAAAATAAACACAAACACACACAACACACACGTTCATGTGCGCATGCACACACAGGCACACAGGATCGTGGGCTGTCAGCCTCGATGACAATTCTGAAGCCCACATAATTGTGAAAGGAGAATGACCTACATCTCCCATTTGATGCAAAAACAACCAGACTTGACGGAAAGCTAGTTAGAATGAATGTTTTCACTGCTTTTGAATTATTACTATATAATGATGGCTTCCTCTCCAGATATTAATGAAGTTTTTTTTTGTTATTCTTTATTTTGTAAGATGTGGATACACCTTCATGTGAACATTCCAAATTCTACATAAAGAAATAGATAGCCCTCAGTAACTTCTATGCAATTGTGTTAGGCGCAGACGGCATGATTTGACAGCAAGGTCATTTTGTAAATCAGTACTAGGTGGAACTGGCAAGAGATTTAATATAAGAAGCTGTAGTCATGAAAGAAAGGCTGATGCTGCCTACAGATCTCTCATCTCTACACTAATAAAGTGGTCCTGCTAGTGGTTTATGCTTTGTTCATTTCCTGCTCACTGCCTAATACAGAAAAGGTAAACAGGCTTCTTTGAAAATTTAAATATGCTGAATGTTATGGTGTATACCTTTATTTCGGCTACTTAGAAGGCACAAGGAGGGGCTTCTCTATGAGTCTGAAGCTGGTCTGGTCCACATAGCGAGATCTAGGCTAGCCTACGCCATGTAGGGAGACTTCGTCTCTCACAACAACAGAGTAAACGAGGACCTGCGGAGATGGATCAGTGGATAAGCGTATGCTGCACAGGATGAGGAAAGCCCAGCTCCCATGTTAATGCTGGTGGGTGTGATGACCTGCAGCAATTGCAGCAATGGAAAAGTGGAAATGGGGGATCCCCTGAGCAAGCTGGCAAGTCTTCTTGCAGAAAAGTGACTAGCTAGACTACTCACATAGGTGATCTCTGAGTTCCACTGAGAGATGTTGCCTTGGTGAATAAGGTAAAATGCAATCAAGGAAGAATCTTAACATCATCCTATATACACACACAGACACACAGACACATACACATAGACACACAACCGCAGAGAGGGAAACATATGTGTGTGTGTGTATGTGTGTATATGTACACACTTGTGACCCCGACACCTGAACCCACACATGTGAACATGTATACACACCACACACATATACAAATTAATGGTGTAGGAGGTCCTTGTTTCTATGTGTTGCTTGTATTGGTTGATGAATAAAGAAACGGCTTTGGGCTTGGTGTTAGGGAAGAACTCAGGTAGGTGGGGAAACAGAACTGATTTCTGGGAGGAAGAAAGCAGAGTTACAGATCCTCTGCCTGAGACGGACGCTGATTCCCTGTAAGCCACTGCCACGTGGCAACATACAGATTAATAGAAATGGGTTAAACCAAGAAGTGAGAGTTAGCCAACAAGAGTCCAAGCAGTGATTTAATTAATACAGTTTCTGTGTGGTTATTTCGGGGCAAGGCTAGCTGGGCAGCCGGGATGAACAAGCGGCCCTCTCCCTTGTAACAAATTAAGGTAACTAATGTATCTATCACCACAAATACTTGCTGTTGTGAAACACTTACAATCCTCTTTTGTGTCTATTTTAAGTCATCATGTACAATATTTTATTAGTTATTACTTCATTCACTCTACTATGCAATACTAAACCAGAACTAATTTCTCTTTTCTAATTATCATTTTTGCGCCAGTTGGCTAGCTCTCATGTTTCCCCAGCTCTTTCTTTCTAGGCCCTTCTATTCTGCCACCAATTTCTAAGACAACAAAGCTATTCTGCAAATTAAATACAATGATTATATCAAAGAGATATCAGTTCTCCTATGTTTAATACAGCACTGTTCATAATAAACAAAGAAATTAATTTAAATTTCTGTTGACACATGAATGCATAAAGACAATATGGCACACAAATGAAATGGAATACTATTCAATAACAAGAATGTTAAAATTCTGCCATCAGCTGTAACACAGATAAATGCATAGGACACTGGGCTTAACGAAGTAAGTCATGTACATACAAGCAAATACCTTATATAATGTTGTCAGTCATATGAAGAAAGTAGAAAGTTGATTTTATAGTAGAAGCCCATTGTTTTACAATCCTCTTTATCCTCTAGATAAAGTCCCTAGGTCATCTCTTTTTCCAGACTTCTTGTTTAAAGCTCTTCACCTTTGTTTGTCTTTTCCAGAGCAGCTATAAGCATCACACATCCCTCCCCCGTATCCTCTATCACCTCTCAGGACATTTAACTACAATTTACTAAGTGGCTGCTGTGGCTGGTGTGGTTGAGTACTGTGCTAAGTCTCAGGATGAAATGGAAACTAACAAGCAAAGACCTAGCACTCAAGGGTTCCTAGGGATGGAAAACACAGCACCAAACCTTCTCAGTCTGTAGAAATATGCACAGAGACTTTTATATGTGAAATCTACAATTGTATGTCTTTCACAAAGATGCTCAGATTGAAAAGTGAAAGGTGAACCAGAGTTAAGCAGGCAGTGCTGGCAGAAGGGAGCCAAGAGCCCGGCCAGCCTAGACAGAGGCCAGCAGCAGTGTGAGCATGAGGACCACGCCAAGTGTGTCAAGGAATTTGAACTATGATGCAAAGGAAGTGGGGTTTTGATGGAGGTCATCACAGCTGGCATGGTTATTGATCGTGCTTCAAGATCATCTCAAGGTGACAATATCCACAGACATGTTACAAGCATGGAATGGAACTTCCTTTCTCACAGGAATATGCCCATCCTGTGCCTGGCTTGTCTAATTCATCCTGTGAATGCAGCCTGCTTTGACTGCATGCTGCTTGATGAGGTTAATACGCTCCACTTTGCCTTATACATCACCCAGCCCTATCTAAGTATGGTCCACTGGTGAACAAGCCCCATGTCTCTGGCAGCAAACCCTAAACTGTCTTAAGACCCTTTACAAATAATCTAAACTTGAACACGTTTCCCCAGGGAGTCGTGTGCATGTTGGAGTGTGCCTCCATGCACTAAAGTAGGCTTCATCCGAGCCGGTCTACACCAGTCATCTCTTGCACTCAGCCTTTGCAGTGGAGAAGAGCAAAGGTGAGCTGCCAACCTGTGGAGCTGCCAAAGATGAATAGCTAAAACTGGACCAGAAGAGGCCAAGTTGCTTCCCTTTACCTTGGAATAATTTTGAAAGGTGAGCAGGATTATTTTCACCCACAAGACAAAGCAACTGAGGCCCAGAGAGCTTAGAATCCTATGGGCAGACCGCCAGATCTCACCTTGTTCTCTCCCATCTCTACTAGCTTAAACTACAAAACCCCAGACACTCAAGGAAAGAGTGCTTGCCAGCAATTAACCTCCGTTCTCACTTGCTGGGTGGCACCTCTCCAGCTCTGCCATCTCAAATACAAACGCTATCCTGCAGAACTTGAATTCCCCTAGGGCCCCCAGAGTCCCCTCTTGGCTTTTCCTCTTACACAAATATTCTGCTGACAGACCGAACATTCCATGTCTCATGCCCGAGTTCCCAATTCTGACAGCGCCGTCCTATTTGTGTGAGAGAAATCAAGCAGCTGAAAGGCAGCCTGCTTTCAGAGACGGAGTGGAGACCTGACGGATTCGACATAAGTGCCTAACAAAGTGTATTTATGAATATTATCAGGACGAATGCCTCCCGGAGCTGCAACCGTCACCTCCTAAAGTCACATCGTGGAGATACTTGGAAACAAATTGGGTTTAAAACCCGGTTTCCCATCAGCAAGTAATGGTCGCACCTTCAGCCAGCTTTCTATTGAGAGACAGCATATGCCTCCTGCCTTCACTGTAACCCCTGAGGCAAAAAGGAGAAAAATGTGTGTGTGTGTGTGTGTGTGTGTGTGTGTGTGTGTGTGTGCGCGCGTATATAATTGGGGTCTGTGTTTAGATGAATAAACCGTATATGATCTGTATGTGTAAGGACTCAGGTTCAATCTTCAGCACCCAAATAAGCAAACGAAAGTAAACTACTGACTTCACAATTGCCTGATTTTTCCCGATTCATCAGGCAACCGCTTTTTGCATGTGTGTGAAAATGTGTCTGTATGTGTTATGTCTGCATGTATGTGTATGTGTGTAAGTTGTGCTCATGTGTACCTGTCTGTGCAAGGCAGAACTGTACACATGAATGGAGGACAGAGGATGACCCTGTTGTCTCTCTGCAAAGCTGACCACCTTATTCTCACTGAATGTGGAGCACAGGGTTTTGCCTAGGGCTGGCCAGGGAGTTCCCGGGACCTGCTTGTCTCCATATTCTTGGTGCTGAGGTTACAGATGTGCATCCCTATGCCTGACTTTGCTTGCTGCATCTGTTCCTACACTGTGAGCATTTGGGGATCATGAGCAGGCTCCGTGGATTTTCACTGTCAAATCTAGCACAGGACATCCCTGGGCACTACGACATGAAACCAAACTGCTACAACGCGAACTCCGCAGACTCCATCCAGTACTGAGGCAGAGAACTGAACTCCTCCTAGCTTCCATTTCCTGCAAGAGATCAAGTCCAACTTTTCCAGGACAAGAGATGGTGGCTAGAACTAAATTGTCTGATTCCCTTTATTTTTAATGGAGATATGACATTGATGTCATTGGCATTCTCTTGACGGTATGTACCATTCCATTGATGAATTCTATTGACTATGGAGCATTTGCCATGCTTGCCTGGGGATCAACATAACCTCTGTCATTTAAACACTCCCTCCCCTCTTGTCATGACGCTAAGATCATTAGCCTCCTTCTAACAAGAAGGCAGGAATGACTTCAGTTATTTCACATAATACAGCCTGGGAATAGTCAGTTAGGAATCGGATGCTAGGCTTACACCGGTTTTAACCAATAAATACGCCCTAAAGTTGAGCGGTAGGCAGTCTCTGGGAGCTGGTAGGGAGGCAGGAGCTTAAGGCTGCACAGGGAAAGCAGTACCATATCCTTGCTATGCCCTGTCAAGCTGCATCCATCGTATTAGGTTAGGAGTGAAGATGTTACACGATGTGACCAATGGGATCAGAAGCAATAACAGCACCTGTCAGCCAGTGCTTTCCTGATGATGCCGGGATAAAGAGAATGCCTGCCAGCATTCCGGGTGGAGGAAATCTAGTGTGGAAGATTGAGGGAAACGGCAACCGTCCCGTATTTATAAAAGAGGTTGGTGCTGGTGAGGAAATTGTAACATGCTTTTATTTCCCAAGGATTATTTTAAGGTTTTGTTAGCAAGCTGCAATATCTACAGACGTTTTAAAAATAGACCAGGCATTCCAAAACCTTGCATACAGCATTCTAGGAGTTGGGATCTTTCTCTCTCTCTCTCTCTCTCTCTCTCTCTCTCTCTCTCTCTCTCTCT
>NC_022023.1:4293284-4360008 GCF_000317375.1 Microtus ochrogaster
TCTCTCTCTGTCTCTGTCTCTCTCTCTCTCTCTCTCTGTCTGTCTCTTTCTCTCTCTCTCTCTTTAAAAGTTGAACCATAAGGGAAATTTTCTGGTGCCTTTTGGTTCCTTGGAAGGGAGGAGGGGTAACTCATCAGCTATGCACAAGTGTGGAGCCAATAAAAGAAATTGAAGAACGAAAGTACCTGGTACCAAGTCAGAGGTGATTGAATAAAGGCATGTGTCTTTTGGTGGTGAGTCTCTGGGGCTGGCAGCTTGGAGCAGATGGACCCCCTAATGGTGGTCATCATGAAAGAGATGCAGTTCAGCTCCTTCCTGAGCCAAATGTGTGTCACTTTGAATGTGTATGCTAATACAGATGATAGATGATAGATAGATAGATAGATAGATAGATAGATAGATAGATAGATAGATAGATAGATAGATAGACAGACAGATAGATAACACCTATAGATAATCCAAGGGAAGAACATCTAAATATGGAAGGTATCTTCATAGAGTACAACCTCACCCACTTATAACCGTGATACTCTCTGTATCTGTGACTGGCCTTTGCTGCTGAATTCCTAACTACTCATCAAGCTTTCTCTAGCCAGTTGCTCTAGCTACACCCATCTGATCGATACGGATCACACACACAAGTACAAAGACATAGACTCAAGATGTGATTGGTGCAGATGGGCATCAGCTTGGATTTTCCTCATTTGTTCAACACCAAAGCCAAACAAGATCCTATGTAAGGGCAATGATGATGCAGGGTCATCAATGGGAGAGGTCCATGGAGAAGCGTGTTGCGGAGCCGTATTGCCTATTCAAATGTTTGCTCCCTAAGTTCTTCACTATGCAAACGTGAGTTTATTGAACACTCTGTGCACTTCAGCTTTAGTGTCTGCAAGGGACCTTGACATCAGCACCAGTTACATCTGCATTAACATCCCATCTAACATACATGTGTCTAAACTGTGAGTCACTCCTGGAAAATGACAATCTGTACACATTCATTAATCCTGTGATACCTGAGCTTTGGCTCTGCCTTTACTTTTCTGTCTTAAGTGAAGGCAAGCCTTTCCCCTGAGACCTGCAATTTCTATTGGGCTCTAAGTTTAATCATACAAGGGCAATTCTCTGGAACTTTAACTTGGCGCATTGTGGCTTTGGATACTCCTATAAGACTCATCTGTGAAAACCTTGGCCTGGCCTTAGTCTCCTAGACAAACTGCATTTTTGAATCCATATCTGGATTTTACTGTCCCGGTTTAGCTGGTGGGAGGTAGAGAACTGAATATAGATCATCAGTCTGTGGGTTCTTGACCTAATTTATATCTTGGCTCCTTCCTCCTAAAGACTGGCTATTCCAATCAAAAGGATGACCCTGAGACTTTGCTCCCCAACCGCCTAAAGCACAGGGCAGCTGCTGAGTAAGCGTTTTTGAATGGCTGTCCTTTTATAGACCTAGGAATGTAGTCATTAAGGACCTTGAGCTACAGGCTCTGTATTCTGTGTATGGGGTGACCCATTTGCCTTTTCCTGGGGGCAGAAGGGAGAGAAACATGGTGGGCAAATCATGCATAGCCCATTGTATTATTTTTGACTATTTAGGTTACCTACGAGCCTTCCTACACTGAGCCTTAGCTCAGCCTCATAAGCAAGGCCATGCGCCTGTTTTGCATGTTTGGATTCTGAATGAAATTCACCAGAATGAGCTTTTAGGAAACAGAATGAACAGTAGAAAATATTGCATCTGTGGGTTGGAGTCACGTATGGGAAGTATGATCCCGAGCGGTGGTTCCACAGGACACCTGGACTTTACAAAACACCACGATCTCGCACAGCTTCAGCACAAAGAACACACTCAATTCCAAAAGCCCAACTAGGTGAGAGTTTAACGAGCAGAAAATATGAGCATATATTGCTAGGTATAAGTGCAACTGAAAACCAGATCAAATATCCAAACCTATATAAAAACACACATCATAGCTGGAGGCTGACCGTCGGAGTCTTTCCATTACCATTGCTGGCTAATTTTTTTTTCATGAATTTGGTCATTGGCAGGTGCATACAGAAGACCAAATAAGAAACAGTCCCAAATTCTGAAGAGAAGAAGTTTTAAAATGATAAAATTTCATCCGTTACTGTGAAAGAAATATTTTGACAGGATTTGATTTTTTTTATATGGAGAAAAATTCAGAAAAAGCAAGCAAATGACAGTATTTTTTTTGCCTTAGGTTAAGAAAGTGTTTCCCAGGAGAGAAAATGGATCCACTCAAACCCAGCAGATTGGCGCATTTGATGTCAGCCACCTCTGCACACGTGGACAGAGCCCACTGCGAGAGAGACAGTGAAATAGGCACATTCCATCCTCTAGGATTTTACACAAGACCACACAGACTAGGATGACCACTGCTGTCTACGGTTGCTTCCCTTCCATCTTGCAGACAAACACAATCTTGAAAAACAACAGCATAAAAAAGTAGTCAAATTTTTAACTGTAGAAAGACACATATATTTTACCTTAATTAGACAAGCCCGCCGGTGTCTAAGAAGAGCAACATCATCCAGGTGTCTCGGGTGCTGCTGTTTACCCTGGGAACAACAAAAGGTAATATAGAGCTTAAAATCTGCTGATCTATATGTGGAGAAGGGAATGGGGGTGGGGGGATGGAAAAGGATTCTTTGTCTTGCCCAAAATGGAGCAAACTATTATTCATCTTCATCTTCCCTCCTTCTAAGGATATTTGTATTCAGGAGTTTCTGATCTACCAGATTACACAAGGATTATTTCATAGAAGATTTTGGGCTATCTAGAATAGTCATTTTGGAAATTGAACGGATTCCTAGAGGGAAGGGCCTTTACGTGGAGCAAGAAAAAAAAAAAAGGTTCAAACCAAAAATGACTTGGTCAAAGGACTGGACACATGGCTTAGCAGTTAAACAGTTAAGCTGTTAAAACAGTGTTTGCTGTTAAATCATGATGACCAGAGTTCAGATCCCAGAACACATGTAATGAGCCGGGCATCCAAGCAAACACCTGGAACCCTTATTTTGTAGGGGAAGAAACAAATAAATTACTTGGGTTTGCTAGCTTCCTACCAACCCAAGATAACACAAGTTCCAAATTCAGGGAGAGCCCCTGTTTCAAAATAATAGGTAGAGGGAAACAGCCTGAACTCTCTTCCAGCTTCCATGCATGTATAGGCATGCGTATACACACTCACACATACATGAAACAATCACACACACATACCTTCAAACAAACACACACACACAAACACATCTGAACACATGAATAAATTAATCTTTAAAATATTTTAGTAAAATTATTACCCAAAGTTTCCTTGTCCATGAAATGGAGGTAATCATAGCGAAACAACAACATAAAATTTGGCTTTATGACAATTCTTAAGCACATGCACAGAATCCCCCAGTGCCACTCTATTCACAGCAAACAGTACCCACGTATTCCTGATCCTCTCTCCTCTCTGCCATCTCTCCGTTCATCCTCGAGCAATTGCTCTCAGCTTCTCATCAGTGACAGCCCCATGATGTCTAACTGAGAAAAAAAAACCAAAGCAAACAAACAAAAAACCCTTCAGGGACCTCAAACCCACTGCCTTGAAGGTGGAGAAAACATGATGACATCAAAATGTCTACGCCTTGGATGTTCTAGGTGTGTGGTCTATGCACTCATAACAAATAACTGCATGTTTGTAATGTGATACCAATCATTTCTTTCCCCCTCACAGGGACATATTTTACAGAGGCTCCAGTAGCAGGAAAAAGGATGGGGAAGTTAAGAGCCTTTTGTCTGACCGCACAGGCCCTAGGAGGCAGAGCTGCTATGCAAGGCCATGGTGCCTGATGTTCTTCATGTTCATCACAGTCCCGTACAGCAAAGGACAGCAATTGCTTCATGGAGGCCGCAGAGTCCTTTCCAGGTTTTCTTTTTCCCCTTCCTCGGCTTCTTTATTCCTATCACTCATCTCCTTTCTTTCTTCCTTCTTCCTCCTCTCTTCCTCATTTTCTTCCTTCTTCCTCTTTACTTTCCTTCAGTGTCTTTTAACCTTCTATTTTACTGTTTTATTTATTTTGATAGTTTTTTCCTTAGATAAACCAGGACCAACTGTGCATTACCTCAGGATAGCGGGCTCTCCTCCAGGGCTCAGCCCTTTATTTTAACCCTTTAGCAAGCTCTCTCAGCGTAGTCTCTTAATTTCTTTGAAAATTATTTATTTTCTCTGTAAAATGAGTGCCTTAGATGACACTGAAACCCCTTTCCAGCTAATCATTCCTGTAACTGGCTGTGTGGAGAGCAATTTTAGATCATGCTCCTATGAGATCTTCATGGACACAGAAGACTTACCGCTTCATAGAGAAAGTTGTTGGCTTTAACTACAATTAGAAATTCAGATTTCCAGGAGGAGACACTTATACACAGTGTTTAAAGAGCTGACAAATGAGGAAATTGAAATTCAAAGAGGTTGTGTACTCTACCTAAGGTCATACAGCAGAGGCATAAACAAAATCCGGTTCTTCATCCATGTGTCTCTAAAGCCCTTGCCCTCTGTGTGATGCTAAGCCTATTAGAAAATGGCATATGGAAAACTGATTGATTCAAATCAAGTTCACGTATATGAAGTCTGAGTCAAGTTTACACGAATAATAATAAAACTAATTTATGGCTTGAGCTTATTATATGTGTGAGCCAGAAGAGTCACAAGTTGGCATGTGTTCTGTTCCTCCCAGGAACCCAACTATGCTGTGGTCATCCTCTGTGCACAGGTGTAAGATTTATTACACCAAAACTGAGAGTTCTTGCCCAAGTCACAGATCCTGTGAGCAAGGAAACGGTGGCTTCAATTAAAACCAACTAAACTTTCCGTGAGTCGGCTGATGTCCCCAGGCCTCTGGGGCTTTGGAATGCATTTTAAAGGTAATAACCATCGTTGTGAATACCGGGCAGGAACACTGACAGGCTTCCTGTCTGTGATGGTTAGCCATGAATACATCCTGGTCAGTTAGTAATCCACAGACTTCACCATTGAGAAGAGAGAGACCTCTGACAAAGAATTGTCAGAGCCGGTTGAGAGCCTGCTTTTTGTACTGTTTCCCTGTTAAAGCCACTAGCCATTGTCATTCAATGTGACGGTAAGGAACGAGAAGACAGAGTGTATTTCAGGGATCCTATTAGTCACTGAGATCCACACAGAGTGTCCTTCATGCCTGAAGTCAGCCTGACATCCTACGTTCCCCCTGCTTCTTCATCAGGGAAACTGAGCTCCGAGGAGAGAGCAGGAAAAGGACAGAGCAAGAGCAGGAAAGATGTCATGTTTGTTTAGTTGTTTCCAGATTCATGGAGGAAAACAAATGTATTAGGGACCCATTCCAAAAAAATAAAAGCAGCCCCAATGAGAAGGACGGAGCAGGCAGGCAAGTGTATCTGGCTCCTGCCGGGGTTAGTTTGTATATTCAAATTACACCGTCATTTAGATTTATTTCATCTAGAACCTGGCTGCCAAATGAGCATATTGATTATCTGTCATGGATGCATATTTCTCAATTAAAAGCCATCAAGTCTTATAAAATCTCAACCCTGTCAAGATCAGCTAGCGGATCAACCAGTGCCACCAAGAGAAATTACATTTGTTGCGTTTTATTGAACATCAGCTACAAGGCTGGCACACAACATATGCCAACTCATGGAAATGTCACAGCCCCCTTCAAGATAGATATCATTCTGTTCCATCTTTTTAAGTGAAGAAACAGACTCAGAAGGGCTAGAAATTTTCCTCAAGGCCATGCAACTTGGAAATAGTGGAGTGAGATTTGAATCTTCTGTTCACCATGTCCAGGGCTCACTTTACACACAGGCAGTAGGAATGGATTTTGTTGCCACAAAGTTTGGCTCAGAGCCAGCTATATCAAGCACAAACTCGGAGTCACGGATGGAAGATTTTTACATTCTGTGCCTCAGTTTCCCCTCTGTAAAATCAGAGAATGAATAGCTCATAGACATTTTAGTTTATGAGATCTATCTTAGAGCATTCAGGCTGGAGTTTGATATAAGGATCACCTATTATTTCCACAGCCCCCTGATAGTGTGAAGGAGAAACTGTAAATCTTTGACCTGCGGAAACTTGCTACAGGCACTTTATACTTCCAAAGACTTTACAACAATTCAATTTTGCTCCCAGCATCCCAGTGCTCCAGGTCACACCACTGTCTCTCACTCTCTGGCTGAGATGTGGGGAACCACTGTGATAAAGCAGTCCCTGTGTGCTCAGACACGAATCCCCTTCCTATACAGAATAAATAGGGAATGAACGCACTAGCTTTCCATTTACCCATGGGGCGCACATAGCTTGTATCCATTCTTCACAACTCTGGAGTGCCACGCGGTTGGCTCCGCTTTACAAATAAGTATGGCACTTAGGAGGTGACTGGTGCTCAGATTCGTACCTAGGATTTGAACTTGAATCTGAATCTCTCCCAAATTTGTATGCTGGTGTACAAATTGCAATATCAAACCACTAATTACTCCTTTCCCTCATCATGAATCCTGACTCTTTAGGGGAGACGCAGCCCCTAATAGCATCGCCTTTGCCTTTCATTCATTGAACACTTGATTTATGAAGCATCTTCATATGACACACGCATGCAGGTGTTGGATGAACACTGATGAGAACAACTGAACTTGTTTTTTTTTTCCCCTTGCTCAAGGTTCACAGCTAATGGAGGTCTATATCAGCACACAGTCTGCTTATGCCATGCAGGAACTGATGAGCGTGCTGGAAGAGACGAAACTGAGAGCAAACAGGAGAATGGCTGGCATCATGTTTCTCTTGTAAAATGACATTTAAGGAGAGATGAAGGACTATGGGAAGTAACATGACAACCAAATAGGACGGAAGCAGAAGAATAGAGCAAGGCCCAAGAGAGGAGCCAGAAGAAAAAGGGCAGAGGGAAAGGGGGTAGAGTGGGATAGAATATTGGGGTTCTGAGTCCTACAGAAGTTTATATGGCCCTTGCTCAGTAACAGTTACCCTGCTATTCAAATAAATATCTTATGCTTATACAATGTTTCCTTTTCCAGACCATAAGCTGCTTAGGTAGCTAGGACTCTATGAAGACCGAGAACATGTTGCCAAATGGAGTGAGCAAATGAATGGGTGAATTGCAGCTGTAACATTGTAAAGTTTTGTAGAAAATTTCTAAAACAATAAACACACAAAGATGGAGATAAAGAAACCAATGCCTTTGTTCTTGGCACAGAATAAGAATCCATCTAAAACAGGTATTAAAAATGCAGGTCTGTCATATCTATCAATAACAATTGTCCCCTTTAGCAGGTTGGAATTCGGTCCGATGATCTGTATGCAACCTAATTTTAATGATAACTAAAATGAAGTAGTTACTGTAAGTCCCACTCCGTAAGAAAAACAAAGTGAACAAACCCCAGAGCAATTAAATCTTGGATAATAATAATAACGATACCAAGAATGTCAAGATTTGAATCCAAGTCTTTGGTTTGGGTAGACTTCCTAAATGTCTTCCACATACTTAATCGCGTGAAAATTTTAAAACCCAACACCCAAATGGAAAACTAATAGTCAGTGAAGAAAGACGTGTGAGAGTAACACCCAGGTAGAAACCCCGAGCTTTTTAACATTAGTGAATTCACAATAACAGTAAAAGTTGATAGAATCCCATTGAAAATGTTTAGAAAACAATAAAGGAAAAAGGAAGCACTCACATGTGTTAGGGAAATCTTTGAAGATGCCTTAATTTTAGTTTCCATTGGGTTGCTTGACGGTTACAGAATAATCAGTACAACAAAGAAAGCTACAGGTAGTGTGGTTTCCTAGAAGCAACACACTAATAATATGGGTAACAAACCAATATTCGTGTTTCCACACTTTTCTCATATATGGGCTCAGACTGACTCTGGATAAAAGGACCTCTTTCCCTTCCTGATGTCTGAATGTCTCCCATTCATTCTGCAGTACCCATGCAATTCCTCATTCTGGGAAACATGATCTTCGAGCATCCTACTGTACCACCTCACCTCATTCTGGGAAACATGATCTTCGAGCATCCTACTGTACCACCTCACCTCATTCTTCTCCTTTCTAATGTACAGAAATATTCTTTTGGCTCCTTCAATGTCAAAACCAAATGCTCTACCGGCTAAGCAGCTAATAAATAGTGGTTGAGTGCTTGAATATATTCATTATTTTGCCTGTTTGTTTGCATATATTTCCAGTGAATGCTTCTAGGCAGAAGGGGAAAGGAGCGGAAGCTTGATGCCTGGGACTAACTTGCCCAGTGTTTATGATTAGGACACTGGTTGAATGATCAAGACTATTTCAATAGAGTCCTCTTCAATATGTTGCTCGATTCTCATTTTATGGATAAAGAAAAAGAGTCAAAGAACATCAATTATTGTTCCTGTTCTTGGTAAAACTAGCATTCCTGGGGGAGATAAAATAAATTCTGAAAGACCAGAGCTTTGTGGAGAGCGTCAAAAGGAGATAGTTGGGATTGAGATTAGAAGGAGAGCCTCTTCATAGGTTTGTGGATTTCTGTCAGGGTCTTCAACTCAATTCCATCACCACAAGGTCATGGCCTAACAGCAAAGTTTCAGCATGTCTGTCTCCAGCAGCTCCATGGCTTCTCTCTGACTCCGCCCTTCTTCCTCCCAGCATTCAGCCTAGCTTTCCTTGCTTATCTAGATTTTGCCTTGCTATAGGTCCAATGCAGTTTCTTTATTCATTAGTGGTAACCACAGCATACAGAGGGAAATCCCACATAATGTATGTATATATGTATGTGTGTATGTATGTGTATATGTGTGCATATATAATATATATATGTGTGTGTTTATATTTTTGAATCTTAATTTTTCCCATTTGTAACATAAAGACAAGACTAGACTATCCTTAAACGTTTGAAGAATAAGGTTACATACACTAATTGATGATGGGTGGTGAACATGTGTTTGCTCCTTTCATTTATTCGATTTCCCCCCCAGCAATTAGGGCTGTTCAATAATGCAGTGAGCATATTGATCCCATTCCCTAGTCCACGACTCTGGAAGGGAACAGTGGAAGGTGGATAGCTTAACGACAATGCCCAGTTGTGCCCACTCAAATATCTCTGGGCAGAAGAGTCTCCAGGGAAATGTGGTAGATGATCACACCAGGATCCACGATGAACGGACCAGTAACATTCGAGTGTTTACACAGTGAAGGGAAGAGAAGCAAACGAAGAGCTGCTCCTGACTTACCGTGCTGCCATCTTGCTTGTGGAGAACGGGAAGACCCACTGTGAGGCGGCACAAGCGGGAACATGTGAGGGCCTTTTGGGTCAGTAGCTATGCAGCTAATTCAATTCTTAAAACAGGTGATCATAAAGTGTGCCTCTGACTAGCATGTGTAGGTTGCACGGCACCAGCAGAAGTGTGAGCTGGGCAAGAGCTTTATAGCTGTACTATGTCACACACAGTTCACTAGAGAAGAACTACTAAGTCAGTACATAGATGAACATTTTGTTCAGCCTAAACTAACTGAAACATTTTCATGGATGGAATGCATACTTGGACACACACACACATATTTACATATAGTTGTTTTCAGTAACTCTTGTGCACAGTAGGATCTGTGCACTACTAAATTATATTCCCTGTGAAGGTCTAATTTAAAACAATTAACAAATTCTTACTTGTGAATGGAAAAATGGACAGGTAAGTATCAAGTGTTCCCACTAGTTTTCAGAATTTACTTGTTTTAAAACAGTGAGTCTTTCACACTTCAATAAGAGGTTTTGTGCTGATTAATGGTATAATATATATTGATCTTAATTAAAACGTTGTAACAGCTTGTCCAAGAGAACGGCAACTCGGAGACCAGGACATGAAGAAAGATGTGGCAGATCGTAGACTAGGAACCAAACGCCACTTGCTGCTTTTTTTTTTGTTACACACATCAGGAAATAATATATAATTTAGGGATAGAGAAAGAAAAAGAAAGGAGGAGGCAGAAATACCTGCAGTAACATGTAAGGAAGCATGTCATGTGTAGAGGTTGGGATATGTTCTCTCTGGGTACACAGCAAGGGTCTGCCCCCTTGTCATAAAGAATGCCATGTTGCTTCTCTGGTTTATGTCCATACCCCCTACACACATCACAAGCTTCTTTCTGTCCTATATCTCTAACACCCCTTACTGTTGGAACATCAAACACTTTGCTGTTCTCTCCTGGTGGTACACTCTTCTGAGTCTTGACAAGAGCTGTTTGCAGCAAAATGTATCAGCCCTTACCTCTAGGAATCCTTCAGTATCTTCGCTGAGTTTTCCACTTTCTTGATGTTCAAAAGTGGACAAAGCTAGAGTTTTTGTCCTTAAACTGGCTCTTCCTAAGGAACGTGTTTATTTCATCCTCATCTCAACCTTCTAGAAGGCCCTTGACATGAGCCGCTCGAACACAGCCACCTGAATTCTCTAATTGTCTCTTTAGCACTTAGCACTGGACCTAACTGCTTACCGGATGTTTTCTGAGTGGAAGCTGTCACTCAGGAGGGAGTAGAATACTCTGGGATGCCTTCCAACAGCAAAACACACACACACACAGAGAGAGAGAGAGAGAGAGAGAGAGAGAGAGAGAGAGAGAGAGAGAGAGAAAGAGAAAGAGAGAGAGAGAGAGAGAGAGAGAGAGAGAGAGAGAGAGAGAGAGAGAGAGAGAAAGAGAGAGCGGAGGGGGGAGGGAGGGAGGGAGGGAGAGGGAGAGAGAGAGAGAGAGAGAGAGAGAGAGAGAATATATCACAAGGGGAAGATGCTGCTGGGAGGAAAGAGGTTTGTCCAGCTTTCCATACGGAGCCTGGAACAGACAAAGGAACCAATTTTTATCATCAGGAAGACCTGAATTCAATGCTTGAAACACGTCTTTGTTTCTCTCTGAGAACTTAAACCAAGGAATCCGCCACGGGAGCCAGTTTTCTATCTCCTGCTTGAAGACAGAAACATCCACCTATGTGTCTTCTGGGAGGAGGAGGACCACGAGCCGCAGGGGGGCCATCCCAACAGAGGGTCTTGTACAGAGTGGATCACTACGGCCCTGACAATGCCCTATTTCTCACTGTTTCTAAAACCCGTATAACGTAAAACAGAGTGAGATAATAAAACAGAGTGAATTTCCACCAAACTGCTGGCAACATTTCATCAGTTTCTTCTGACTTAATATACTACCCCAAGAAGAGAAATGCCAGGGTTCTGTCAACAGAGGCAGGCCATGCATCCAGAGAAGACAGTTCATAGTAATTTTGTCAGCAAAATTGTAACAATAAAGGCCCAAAGAACACTTCATCTCCCTGTCAGTTGTCCTGAAAGGGCAGATTACTTTTTCCTCGGTCTTGGCCCACCCAATGAAAGCAGACTTACAAGCCAGACAGGTGTAAAGTCCAAGGCAGCGCTCGCTCACATTAGCAATTATCAATGGAAAACTCTATGAAAGCAAAGCCTTGGCACCCTTGTTGCCCTGGCAACCATTGTCCTGCAGAGGCAGGACAGACTCTAACTTGACAGCTTGACCTCACTGCCTGGAATAAACTTGGCTTCCCTCTTCCTGCTTTCCCTGGCTACTGTTGGTGTTAGCTATCGCGAGCCACAGAAGGAAATGTTTCGTGTTGTCTGTTTTCCATTTGAGAACTTGCCCATGGCTTGGTGATAAGTATGTTGGGTGAGTATGCCCTTCCTGCATGCCAGACTGGATAGGTCACTCTTAATATGTAAAGATAGGGCCATTTTCATGTCTGTTCTTTTATTCCCCCTTCCTTTTTCTTCCCTTTCTTCTGCTCTCTGCTCCCTCAACGAACACTAATAACATTTTATACAGTTGGTTCAGAGAGAATAGGAATGATCGTCGGGCCATGAGAAGTTCTCACTCATATCTAAGTTGTAAGAGCACACAAACAATGGATAGAGGCAAATATGCCTATCGAAAAGGTTAAAAGTAATGTATGAACATCACGAGACCGAAGGAAGAAAAGGTTCCAGAGATTGGAAAAGGCAGAAACACAGCACAGAAAAGTGCAAAATACTTTTATAAAGTATAAGTCCATCTTTAGCCATCTATTCATTTATTTCATATATGTATGTAGACCCACAAAGGGACTCTCGTCAGCCAGGGCCCTGCAAACAAGGCTCTGGTAGGCCTTGCCCTTCTCTCTGCCTTGCTCAAAGCCTTTAGATTACATTCCTAAAACTGTCTACCATGGTCTATTTCTGTATTTGTCCATGTCCTCCTCCTGGGACTGACTACCAAGTTTCAGCTATCCAAGTATTGAAGTCCAATAATCAAAGCCCCCTTTAGCTCCCCTAACTAACTTGTCCAATTAAAATTAAACACGTTATCCTTACTTGGGGTTTTTCTTTTTTCCTTTATAAACTGCCATTTTCCTATATGCCACGTCTTGTCTCCCCTCTATCCAGAGGCAAGCCTTTGTCCCCCAGGGACAAATACCCCTCCCCCTTTCCCTTGTTCTCATCGCCTTCTTCCTGTCCTCTCCTATCTTTCTCTCTTATTCCCTGTGCTTTGTTCCTCTAGGGCAAATAAATCTCCTTTGTGCTGAGAGCCTGGTCTTGGGGGTCTAGAGCCAATACATTTCCTTTCAAACCCACACATATTTGACTGAGGTAGTTAAAATAAATATGGGCTTGGAAGGAAAAATTAGATACAAATTGGAAAGTGGAGACAAAGGAGGATATAGACAGGCCAAGCGGAGGAATTATCATTTACTGAGCTCTAAATACAACTAGACATTGTGTCTGATTTCATCCTATCTCTTCTCCCTTCTTTCCCTATTGTTCCTTCATTGTTTCCTCTCCCTCGCTCCTCGCTTCATCGATCAGCCCGACATATCCCTCATGAAAGCCTAGTCCCACAGACTAACAATGCCAACATCCAACCATGTCTCAGACCACAAAGCTTGAGCTCATGATAGATGTCATGGGGAAAAAATAAAATAAGAGCAAATGCAATAAAGACCGGCATGCATCAGAGATGCAACATTGAAATTGAGACATTGGTTACCAGTGGCTTTTGGAGGCCTGGCTTCTCCCAGAGGCTTGGACTGTGGTGTAAATAACCCTGAAGATAGCAGAATCTCTGAGCACCATAGCCACCGATGGCCTCTTGCCCCTTGCTTCACTCACTAGCAATCCTTACTGAAAGAGCTCCTACAGAAGATGAGAGTCTGGCCATAGGAAGATCACTGAAAGTTTGAGAGTTATCTTAATATAGGCCTGGGCTCTCATGGTGGTGCAGAAGCGGGCAGGGCGCTCCTTTTATGAGCAAGGAGACTCGGATCGAGGATAAACACTTACCTAAGGTCATATGTCTCTTACTCCATTAAAGCTGCCAGTCATTTCCTTTTTCTTGTGCATTATTAAGAAGAAATCTACTCATAAATTTTAATTTATGAAAATGTGGCTATGAATTATTGGCCATGAAGCTTAATCCCAGAATTACTGTACCATAGCCTTCCTGCTCCAAATGTGATCCAGAGACCGGGAGCATCTGTGTCACTCGGGGGCTGGTCAGAAATGCAGATGTCTGGGTCCACATTGAAAAGAGGAAGTCAGCTGATTTATGTTCCTGCCAAAGTTTAAGAAGCTCTGATAGCTAGCATCTCTTACAGAAAGAAGAGGAGCTTTGAAGATAAATCCAAATAGAATTAAATCTCAGTACAAACATGCGAGCCATGCCTTTGGCCGGGCTGTTCATAAATAAGTGTAAAGTATCAGGAAAGAGGTGGACTCAGGCCCAGGACTCCTCAAGTCCTGAAAGAGCCATGTGTCTGTTGTGTGGACATCAGCTACCCGTTGGACTTGGTGCAGGAATAATAACTTATTATATTCCTGGTCAAAGGCAGACCTAATAATAAACCACAATGAGAAACAGTAGTTATGTCTTTTACCATTAAAGATTTTTTTAAATTTATTTATTTATTGAGGATTTCTGCCTCCTCCCCGCCACCGCCTCCCATTTCCCTCCCCCTCCCCCAATTAAGTCCCTCTCCCTCATCAGCTTGAAGAGCCATCAGGGTTCCCTGACCTGTGGGAAGTCCAAGGACCGCCCACCTCCATCCAGGTTTAGTAAGTTGAGCATCCAAACCGCCCAGGCCCCCCCAAAGCCAGCACGTGCAGTAGGATCAAAAACCCATTGCCCTTGTTCTTGAGTTCTCAGTAGTCCTCATTGTCCGCTATGTTCAGCAAGTCCGGTTTTATCCCATGCTTTTTCAGACTCAGGCCAGCTGGCCTTGGTGAATTCCCGAAAGAACATCCCCATTGTCTCAGAATGTGGGTGTACCCCTCGCGGTCCTGAGTTCCTTGCTCGTGCTCCCCCTCCTTCTGCTCCTGATTTGGACCTTGAGAATTATGTCCGGTGCTCCAATTGGGGTCTCTGTCTCTGTCTCCTTTCATCGCCTGATGAAGGTTAATATTCAGGGGGATGCCTATATGTTTGTCTTTGGATTCACCTTCTTATTTAGCTTCTCTAGGATTGCAAATTATAAGCTCACTGTCCTTTAATTATGGCTAGAAACCAAATATGAGTGAGTACATCCCATGTTCCTCTTTTTGGGTCTGGCTTACCTCACTCAGGATAGTGTTTTCTATTTCCATCCATTTGTACGCAAACTTCAAGAAGTTCTTGTTTTTTACCGCAGCATATGTATATATTCCATACTTTCTTCATCCATTCTTCTATTGAAGGGCATCTAGGTTGTTTCCAGGTTCTGGCTATTACAAACATTGCTGCTATGAACATAGTTGGACCCAGCAATACCACTCTTGGGTATATACCCAAGAGAGGCCCTATCATACCATTAAAGATTTTAACTCTGTGTATAAGTATGGAAATACTGCCTGGCTAAATCAGCTCCAAATCTTTGTGAGCACATCATTTCATGAGCTATTTCAAGGTCCTATGATAAATAAAACAAAGCAAAATTACCAGGGGTTGTTTTCTATATGCTATTTATTAATTCCCTTGTCCATTTTCTAGGATGTAGATGTTCAAGTTCAGATGAGGAAAGATTTTGCCAGGAAGAGTAAGTAATGCACTGAACGGTGTCAAAGGGGTGTGCGGCTCAGAGCAGGGACCCAACCAATAGCAGTTGCTGGTTCCATTTTCACACCCAAGTCCCTTGTCCCCCAACCATACCCTGTTTTTCTTCAGGAAATTCTCAATTCTTTAATATTATCTTGCTTTGATTTCATAGCCGAGTGACTAAGAACAAACACAGGAAGCATGGGGAAGAGAAAATGTGTGTTTCGCCATGACTGTCATGTTTTCAGTTCTATGATGTGGTGTCGAGAGCCATCACTCCTTCCTCACAGTGCTGAGAGGGCAATCCAGGTTTTTCTCATGTGCCTAACTAAGTCTTTCATTGGGGATGCTGTCCCTCCAGAGAAGCTGAGCAAAACCATCTTCCATCTTAGTTCCCAAGGATAATTGCAGAAGTTGTTTTTGCCTCAGAGAAAAGGGCATAGACTACAAATTTGAGACTTAAAACAATCTGTTCTGCAGAGAAACTCACCAACAGGAAAAACATCAGTAAAGCTGACCTTAGATTACTGGTGATTTCTAGGTAGAGACTGCCCGTTTGTTTTCCAGCTGCCCAGACCCAAATACTAACACAGAACCCACATTAATTACAACACTGTTTGGCCAATGACTCTAGCATATTCCTAGCTAGCTCTTACATCTTAATTTAACCCATTTCTATCAATCTGTATATTGCCACAAAGGTGTGGTCTACTGGTAAGTTTCCTAAGGTCCTTGTGTCCTTCTCCTTTGGCAAGCAGTTACATGGTGTCTCTCTGACTCTGCCTAATCTCCCTTAACATCTCTGTTTGGATTTACCACCTGGCTATATTCTGCCTTCCCATAGGTTCAAAGCAGATTTTTATTGACCAACGGTAATAAAACATATTCACAGTATACAGAGGGGAATCCTGCATCAGTGACTAAAGTTGTCTTTGTTAAATTCATAACTCATGTGTGGAAAGGGAAGAATTCCCAGGGTGCGGAATGACTATTTTATAAGACCATGTAATATAATGAAAGACTGGACTTAGAAATCAAACTTAAACAAATCTGAGTTCTGGCATTAATGTCAACACTACTTCTCAGATGCCAATGAGACAGCATACGTCAGACACTTACAGTGTGTCAGGGAAGTCATTATACGTCGGCAAGAATACCAGTCCACGCAAGTCCCATGCAATGCTCTGGAGTTATTCCTCTTCTGCATCTGCTGAGGAATGACCAAGAGGTTTGGGAATCTGCACTAGCCACACATTTTAAAAGCTGTTTCTGATCTCTTTCAAAAATTGACTTAAAGTTCTCCAACTTTTAGCAATCATGTAAGTCACCCGACACTTTAGTTTCAGTGTCCATCCTGACCATCTGCCTTTCAGACCAGCTCCTCTGTGATACAAATCCTCCCAGTATATGGACCACATTTGAGCACTCTAGAGTCCTGGCCAGAGCTGCCTGCCTGATTACTACATTAAGTGGTTCCTACATGACCTCTGCAGCTTAAGTCAGTTAGTTATTGAACTCCTCACAGGCATCAATTCCCAAGTTTGATAGATGAAAGATTATTCACATGAGGATCAATAACTAAAGCACAGAGAGGAGCCAGGAGAGTACACACGACGGAGGCTGATTCAGAAGGATTTTCTTTTGCTTTGACTCTTAAGAAGAAGTCAGAGAAGTAAAACAGCATCATTTTCCCTGGAGATATCAGCACCACTATTAGTTTCCCAGACTAAATTATAGGTGTTTCTGATGACTTCAAGAGGCATGGCAACTACTACCGAATATTCACTCCTCTCTCTCTCTCTCTCTCTCTCTCTTTCTCTCTCTCTCTCTCTCTCTCTCACACACACACACACACACACACACACACACACTTCCTTCTTCCACTTTCCTACATCTCCCCCTCTCCTTCCTTTCCCTCTTGAATTAATAATTGGTTAATGTTTACAAGACTTCACTGCCACATGCCTATTAAGTGACAACAGAACCACAGCTAACAGGTGCTGTGGGACAACAGTCTTGTACCCTGTTATTTGTATTGCTTTAATAAAATGCTGATTGGCCAGTAGTCAGGCAGGAAGTAGAGATGGGGCAACTGGAACAGAATTCTGGGAAGAGGAAAGGCTCAGTCTGTAGTCGTCACCCAGACACAGAGGAAGCAAGATGAATGCCTTGCTGATAAAAGGTACCAAGCCACATGGCTGACACAGACAGAAATAATGAGTTAATGAATGATGTAAGAGTTAGTTTATAAGAAAGTCTGGACTAATAGGCCAACCAGTTATAATTAATGTAGGCTTCTGTGTGTTTCTTTGGGATTGAATGGCCACGGGATGAGGTGGACAGAAACCTTGGCAACGAAGAGGTTTTGCCATACAACTTTACTTTAAAGTGCCTCTAGTTTGAAACCTGGGTATTCTGTAGCAAAGTTTCCTGGCCTACAAAACTCTCTGCCCTTCAGTTAGCTTTTTTTTGAGACAAAGTTTCTGTGTAGCTTTTGTCCTGCCTGGACCTACCTCTTGTAGACCAGGCTGGCCTCAGACTCACAGAAACCCACCTGGCTCTGCCTCCTGAGTGCTGAGATTAAAGGTGTACACCATCATTGCTCAGCTTCAGTTAGCTTTAATTTAGGAGAACTAAGAGACATGAACTAGCGACTGCCATCTTGCACTTTGAGAAGCGAGGAAGGAGGGGCATCAATTTTACTTTTCCTCTTAACCTTAAGAGGAAATGGAGAGCAAAGTTCTCTGTGGGTGAAAACTGGTTCTTAGTTCCTGACTTCTATGGTCTTGGCTGTGTACAGAACTCCTATTTCCTCCGGAGAAGTCAGGCAAATGAAGACTCCGATATGTATAGGGATGGTATACCTGGGCATGCCCTTTCTGTTGTGTAATGAAGAGGCCAAAGAAACCATTTCTGCTGAAGGACGTACATAGAGGATGTCCATGCAGGTCCTGATAAAACTGCAGAAGGATCAGAGCTGAGAAAGAGAATGCCATGGGAAGGAGACGCTTAAGTAGCCCTAAGCAGTACATTCTAAGAGAAGGCAGCACAGATGCTTGCTGTTAAACAAATGGGCAGATAACACAACGAGGATCAGATTAAGAAAGGTATTACAGATCCGTAGAGTAAAAAGATGTAGAAACACCTGAGTCAACAAGACAGGCCACAGGAAATGGGCCAGGGAATGTTGAAGTGATAATGCGGCTATATAACTGGGTAGGAGAGGTCAAAGAACATGAGCTCAGACTTCTGCAGAGTACCGGAACCCTGGCAACAGGCGTTTCAGAAGGACATGAACATTTGACTAGCGCGAGTCTCGGCGCAACAGTGATTTTCCTTACCTGGCTTTTATTGGGTACATCTTATAGCTGTTTTTCAACTATTTTAGATACAGTTTCTCTGAGTTCTCCATGTGAAGTTGCTGAGACAGCGATTTTCAAGTCAATGTCTTTTATGATGCAATGGAGGCTGAAAATGCCGAGTCAGGTGACTTGCAAAGCCCCACAGTTAACGGTGGCAGAGTTTATATAGACAGACTTTGTTTGATTTGAAAGCTTGTCCTCTTTCTGCTCTGACATTTGGTGCCACAGGAAAGGAACAAGGAAACACCAGCCATTATGGTTAGTACATATTTGTCAATAGTAATATACTTGCCTTTGGGAAATAAATGATGAAGAACCACCAGTGTTACATAAAGTAGCACATATGACTGACTTTAAGGTGGCATAGTAGACAGCTTGGCAAGTTTACTATGAAGGGAAATCACTACTGTGAGAACCCTGGACTCTTGTCCTAAAGATGATATTCTTATCTTTGTGAGTCCTGATTGGAGTCTGAAACAGAAACAATTATTTATTCTGTTGCTGTAGACTTTACTTTTGGAAAGGCTCTTGGAACTCTAAAGGACCATTGTGACAGTCAAGTTGAGTAACTCTGGGGTGGGTCATGGAATAGCTAGCAAAGGGTCAACCCACACAAGGAAGACTAAGTAACAATGTGATGTAGTCATGAAGGAAACATTTTACATATTCCAGTTCTTTGTAAAAGTTGGACATCAAAATTTTTTACTTCCATTCTGGTTTGGCTTTGAGTTAGGCTCATACTATATAGCCATAGCTCACGTGGAACTCATGGTGTGGATGAGGTTATCCTCAAACCCACAGAGATCCACTTTCTCCTGTCTCTCAGTTCTTGGAACTAAAGGCAAATGACAGCACATCCAGGTAAAAGTCCTGATTCTAAGGAGACCTTTAATGTTCAATCTAAAGCAATGAATGACTTGAGCTGGTAAATCAGAAAGCTCTAGGACTTCATGCTGAATTTCGTTGAGTGTGCTTACTTTTTAAGGCAAAAACACCAATTCCTTCCTTACCTGAATTTGTGAAACATTGAATGATGTACACACTGTTATTCCAAATGTAGTATTTACATGGTGACAATTCAAAGAATATCTGTGCCCTAGCTTTATTCTTTGGGTCTCTGATTCTTGCTGATAACAGCAGTAGCTGTGAGCTTCTGACAGATGTGGTGGACCCCTTTCCCACCCTGCTGCTTTTTGGGATGTGATCTGCTCATCATTTTATGATGTAATTTAATTTTGAAAGTACAATATTGCTAGCACTTGAGACTCAGCTGAAGTCATTCAGTCATAAAAAGGTCATGTTAACACATAAATATTGAGAAGAATGATAATTAGGCAGGGGAAACACCAAAACACATTAAAAGGCAGGAAACAATTTCTAAATACTACCATTCTCGATTTACTAATTCATGCTTATGCGGAATTTCATAATTATATTTTATGGCACTCCTCTGTAGTAAAAAACAAAACAAAACAAAACAAACAATGGTCTATGATTCTGTGATTGACTTCCAACCCATTCTAGAAGTATACACATAAACACATTAATCACACACACACACATACACATGAATAACTTTACTATTTTAATTTAATCATTACCCACAAATAGCGCTACTATTTTAACGTGCTACATCACTAATGATGCTCCTATTTTGGAATCATATGGAAGGAAGAACGAAATTTTGAAAAGTCAATAAAATCAACACAGGACAGGGAAGAAAATCATACATGGTAGAGTCCTGAAGCGGGTGGTGCTGTGCAGTAGCTAAGAAACCCAGTCTTGACAGGTCCACAAAGACACTGAACCAAGGTTCTAAATTTCCAGAACGTCTAGGCTTTCAACCAATCATTTATTGGCTGTGTAAGAGATTTATCTCCTTTTCCTCTTGTTTCTTTATCTCTAGAATAGGAATAAAGTACTACAGAAAGGATCCAACAAATCCATCTACAAGCACAGCTCAGGGCACAGTCATTCACTACGAACATTATTCCTCTGTTCTGATACCTTTTTCTGAGGTGCCAGAAAGAGCCATTTCATTGCATGTGATGACCCATTCTTTAAGAATTTGTGCTGCAAAGACTGAAAAAGCAACAGGGTGGCGGTAACTGGGATGAAACCCTGTCTTTTGCATATGATATAACCATTGGTGTTCCTGAACTCACAGCAGCCACGGCTGTCTGTTCAAGACCAACCCAAGATCAAGGCACTCACCATCCGAGCACGGACGGAGTAGGTACATGTGAATCTTCCATATTAGCTGAGGAACTACTAATAGCTAATGGCTGCTACAGAGTAGAGAGTCAGTTTTCTTTAGGGTGGGCCTGGTTTGTTGACCATACTTTCCTGGGTAGTCTTATACTCACATGTATGTATGAAAGTACTAATAAGATTGATTGTGAAATACAAAAATATTTTAATAAGGAGAGGAAATTGGAAGGCAGATATAAGAGGTATTGGAGAGAAACTGGAGCAAAAGGTAGGGATGAATATAATCTGAATACATTGATTAGATTATGAAATTCTCAAAGAATTAATTAAAATATATATCTAGAAAGAATCTATGAATCTATGCTGAATGAAACAACAAGCATGCTTAACTTTTTTTTTTTTTTTTTTGGTTTTTCGAGACAAGGTTTCTCTGTGTCTTTGGAGCCTGTCCTGGAACTAACTCTTGTAGACCAGGCTGGCCTCCAACTCACAGAGCTCCGCCTGCCTCTGCCTCCCGAGTGCTGGGATTAAAGGCCTGCGCCACCACCGCCTGGCTGCAAGCTTAATTATTATTGTACCATATGACTTTAAATTTGCAAACTATTTTGTAACTACTCTTGAAATTTATCTTCATCAAGACCTTATGAGTAAATAAATGAGGATGGTAATACCAATTAGACAAATAAATCAATAAAGCAAAGAACAGACACTGCAGAATCTAAGTCTCTGAGTTCTGGGATCCTAAATCTTTCAGTTTTTTGAAGGACAAAGGTTCTTTTGTCTGGAAGGGAGAGTGTAGCTAATACTGGACTTTCTCATCCATTGACAAAGAAATAGCAACAAATATATGAAAAGCATATAAAATTTGACACAATGCAGAAGGAAGCTGTTTTAAAGACAATAGACAATAAGCAGCAGAGTGGTGGTCCTCTGTGGGTGTTCACACAGCCAACCAGAGTCAGGTGCTGCCAGAGTTCTCTGCTTAAGGGAACCTGCACTTTAGCTATGAAGCTTAGAGTATAACAAACATTGCTAAGGAGCAAAGATCATACCTGAGGCTGTGCTATGGGTAACAAGTTAATGTCAAAACACTAAAGAAAAGGAATATGCTCGGGATGAATATCAGCAGCGTGAAGTGTAAACAGAGGCTTTTCTATCCTGTCCTTGTAGCCACTTTCAAAATAATCTCTCAGAGGTTTAATATTAGTTACAAACTGTTTGACATATTGCACAGGCTTATTACTAACTAGCTCTAACAACTAAAATTAACCTCTTTTTTTTTAAATTTTGTATGTATCACCACGTAGCTGTAGCTGTTTCTGGTCTGGTAGTCTCTTGCTCTTGGGTGGCTAGCTGGTGTTTCTCTTGACTCCATCCTTCTTACTCCCTGTTCTCAGATTGGCTTTCCCGCCTAGCTATTTTCTGCCTTGCTATAGGACAAAGCAACTTCTATTATTAACCAATGAAAGGCATGCATATTCAAAGCATACTGAGAGCTCATCCCACAGCTGTGAAGACTGGTGGTGGGCTTGAATGATGTGAGGCATGATCCATAGTTTAGCTGAGGGCAAAGCAAGCTATGGGCAAGAAGCTGTGTGGGGCTGATTTCTAGGCATGTGTGCTAGGTGCTGCACAGGATAGCATACCTTATCCAGTGTTAGGATTTCTGAGAACCTCAGACATCTATCAGAGTACCCTAAATTGTGAAAGATATGTAGGGGGAAGTATTTTAAAAAATGGGGAGAAAATTGAGTTCCTTGTAGACATTAGTAATTTGCTAATACTAAGGCTCTGTGATCAAGAAAAGTAATATAATTTTATGTATATGATTATTGCTTGTGCATGTATATCTGTGCATGGCTTTTATGCCTAATAACCTCAGAGGCTAAATGAGGTGTTGAATGCCTTGGAACTGGAGTTACAGAGAGTTGTGAGTCACCATGTTGTTGCTAGGATTTGAAACTTGATGCTATGGACTCTGATCTTAGTCATGGTACCATTTCTCCAACCCAAAGAAAATGTTTTCAAAGATCTATTTGATTTTATTTTGTGTGATGGATATTTGTCTGAATTACACACACATACACACACACACACACGCACACACACACACACACGGTATTTGTGGTTGGTACCGACGAAGGGCAGAAGACAATGTTAGATTCCCTGGGATTGAAATTATGGACAGGTATGAGCTTATATATGGGTTCTAGGAACCAGAACTGTGTTTTCTACAAGAGTAACTAATGTGTTTAACCACCAAGCCATCTCTCCAGCTCCTAGGAAAATAGTTTGTAAAAACTATCAGCTAGTGGCTTTTCTTCATCTGCCAGGGATACTGGATAGTGTAGTTGGGTGCAATGGTCTAGGCTTTTTTAGCAGGTGGGGAGCATTGTTTCAGGCTCTTCTGGCAAACACTGGGTCATTCTTAAACTGTAGATTTCTACAAGCATGCATGTTCAACCTGAGTCTTGCAGGCATGTGTGGCAGAATTGCTACACATGCGGCCCATCAAAGATGACAATATTATATCATAATGTCAAAAAGATTGGCCAACCATACTGCACTGCTTTCCTCGTTGGTTGACACAGAAGGTGGATATATATATATATATATATATATGTGTGTGTGTGTGTGTGTGTGTGTGTGTGTGTATACACACATATATATATGTGTGTCTCTGTGTGTGTCTGTGTGTGTCTCTGTGTGTGTGTCTGTATATGTGTCTCTGTGTGTGTCTGTGTGTGTGTGTGTCTGTGTGTGTGTGTGTAAAAGTAAAATACAACACACACATATTGCATTTTACTTTTCTAACTGATCAGTTTTTTATTTGTATGTGTGATGTACATGTGTATTTGAATCCATGCTTTCCTTTGCATGGACATGTAATTGTAGGCGTGCATTCACACAATTGTAGGTGTGTACTCACATCCCTGCATGTGAACTTGGAGGCTGATGTTGATGCTGGCATTCATTGTCCACTGCAGCCCTTCACCCTCTTCATGGAGGCAGTGTCTCTCCGACAAATGCCCTGCTCTCCATATATTGCTGGCTATGGAGCTCTGTGGAACTGTTCTTCAGCTTCATGTTCCCAGCTTTGGATTAGGGGCATGCTACCAGGCGTACAACCACACCACGTGGCACTTTACTCACATTTCTGGGGCTCTAGACTCAGGTCCTCATGTTTGCTGGGCCAAGTGGTTTAACCTCTGAGACATCTCCCAGTGCCCTATTACATTTCCTAGAGCACACTCCCCACGTGGTCTCTTAGGGATCTCACAGCACTGAGGTGAAGAAGGCAGCACATACTTGCACATAACAAAGCCACTGGAGGCTCAGAGATGTCAAGTCTCAAGGCCAAGCCCCAAACACCTGCCAAGTGACCAAAGAAGGACAGGGCCCAGCATTTTTAGCTTTAGTCTTGTTTTGATAAATGAAAAAAAAAATTAATTGAAATAAGAAAGGCTTTCAGTCCTGAGGACGCTTCCCGTCATCCATCAGTGATCGCACTTGGCCAGGGATGATTCTGCTTCCTTGATGATAATTGTTTATTATTAAGGGAGGAAAATTTCCATTAATTTGAGCAGTAAACACGCACCAACAAACAAGGCCCTGTGTCTCAGTCAGATTAGAAGTTCCTTTCTTTCCTTTGTCTTTTTAGTTTCAAATTAATCAGAACGCAGTGGCAAACTTGAGGGGTTGCTTAACAACTAAAGTAAAATATAAACACACAGGAAATCCTAAAGAAAATTAAAATGCAATCTAAACCCATCTCTTCCTTTCAATGTGCTCATTAGTCAACAAGAAATGAATAAAACTGAAACAAGGTAACAAGAGTCACCAGCAAAATAACATATCAATCATTTTTAATTAGCATACTTTTTGTAATCTGAAATAGTTGCCTTTACATTTCAAAGAAGTCCTTTCAACTTCTTTTTAATTTTTTTTTTTGTTCTGAATTCCAGAGATAAGGATCCTAATTACAGTTTGTTTTTTAGCTTAGGGATTTGTTCCCCCTTCCCCGTTTCAGGAGTGAGGGAAGTGAGGAAAGGAGGGCCATATTCCTGATCCAAGGTAGACTCAGGACACAGAGGAAGCCAGAGTGCTGGGCTCCAGTTCTCGGCTTCTCTCCCCTGGAAGACGCTGGCTCATCTAAAAGATAGCCATCTCTCTCACCATCTCTCAGTCCTCCTTTCTTTAACTCTGTTTTGAAGCACAGGCTGGAGCCAGCATGCTGGGATTCAAAACTTTACCAGCTGTATAACCAAAGGCAAATTACCCAGCCTACCAATGTGCGTCCTCCCTGTGAAGCGGGGCTACATGGTGCTGGAATGATGTAATGTGTGCACAGGTGTGGGTACTCCCTGGAGTGATGGTTTTGTGAAGCGTTGCTGTTATAATTATTGCCTCTGGGCTCATCTGATTTTAAAAAGGTTGGGAACAGAAGACTTTGGGCCTTGGTATCGGCAAATTCCATTTCAGATTCTGTCACTCTCTTACTGTGGTTTTTGTGATTTCTGTATTCTACGTATCTAATGCTCAATTTCCATCTCTTTAAACTGAGAGTGACCCTTGCTTTTACTCTTCCATTTCCCTTCAGACCCCTTGTTCAAAACTGGCACGGTGACTCAACTCAAAGCTCCCTCCAGAGCGTATCTCTCTCCGCTTCTGCCTTAAAGGAATCTTCGCCGCCCTCCTCTTTTTTTTTTGTCTCTTGCTCAGAAGGCAGCTGTGCATGAGAGCCTGCTTCTGTCCAGCAAGCTGCTCTATTCACCTTGCCCATTCTTCACGCTAGGAGCTAATGCCAATCAAATCATCTTAGAGTAGAAGAGAGGGACTGTACCGAAGAAACTGTAAGTGCTGCCACATAAACAAAGGAACTTCAAGTACTTCCAAAAACAGAGGGAAACATCATGACACTCCGTGCAGTGCTATTTGAATTCATTATCTCTCAGCCTTCCTCATCCAATTCACGCTGTGTCCACCATCAACATCAACTTCTCTGTGGAGTTTCTTCCAGTTGTTGGTTTTCAAAACTCTTTCCCAGTTCTTCTTCTGAACTCCTTTGCTTTTCACCCCACACCCGCGACAGAGAGCTCAGCTGAAGAACTTCGCTAATTTCTTTCTTAGATATTTTCCATCCACCAACCCAACCACCCAGCAGAAAGTGAACATGATGAAGGCAGTTTAAAGTAGCAAGATGAATACTTTCTGCTCTTTTCCTCCCCAAGTCAAACTATGGTAACCTGAGCTACACTTTTAAGTAGATACATGGACCAGCAACACCTGTTGATGGTTAATAATGCAGGGTCTCACCCAGCTGAGATGCTTGATTAGGGTCTGTGGATGATTCTTGCTGTATCTGCATTAGATCAGCAAGCATGCCAAAGTATGAAGAAAATATGACTAAAAATTTAGGAGATGTACTCAGGATCATAAGATCAATAGGTAGATTGATAATGACACCAGATTTCCTGGCTGCTCAACCAAATTCTCTTTACTCCTACCCCCATTAGTGGGCGTTTCTTCACCTCTATGACCACAGTTGAGTATGTCCGGAGACTTCTGTTTGTACTCATTCTGCGCTTGAGTTGAAAGAAAGAGTCTCCCTGGAAAATGTGGCATAAAGATTAGATCCCCACCTTCATCCAAGGACTGTTTGACCAAATTGTCCAGTAAGACCAGATTCTACCTCATCAATGGCTTTTACAGTTTTGAGCTATTTATTTTTCAACAGACATCTCATGCTAAAGCCAAAAACATCAAAGCTATCCTTAAAATAAATAACAATAACCAAATTTGAGTTTGGGTGGTCAAATCTTTGGAAGGGCAAAGCTTCTTACAAGATAACCAGCCCTGGTGTCACGTGGCAGGAGACAGGGCTGATAGTACCTGGGTGGAGACAGCTGCTCAGAAGGGAGAGAGTGACCAGGACAGGGGAACAGAGGCATGGAGGAAAGACTGGTTACGACTACAACAATAAAATGGATGAACCCCTCAAGAGTCACATAATAGGTTCAGAGGGCTTTTGAAGACAGGATGGGATGAACTATATTATATGAGCCCTCATGTCTGAGACAGCTCACTGCAGGCTGGAATTCCAATGGGTGACTGTCCTTCATGCAGTCCCTGTAGCACTACGCCAGGTAACTCTCTTAATCTGAATTTGAGGTTCTATTCTAGAAAGTTCTGTTCTCATTTTAACATAATTTTAGAATTAAAAAAAAAGCATTTCCCACAAGGGCTCATTGATTTTCAAGTGTATCTAGGGCTGCCCATATTCTCAACTAGCCCAGTAAAACTTGGTTTGCAGTGTTGTGGTTCTATTATAGATCTCCACTTTTGAATATAAGAAGGCCCCATGATTTTCTTGGGGGCTCTTCTATGACTTCTATGCCATATGAAAGAAAAATTAAAAACCATTTGTCTGGAAATTTAGAAAACCTGTGACCACATTGTTGACTGATAATGATCCTGGACATTTTGGCTTCTCAGACTAGGTCTTCTCATTTCTACAGCCCCAGTTTTGAAGCATTTCTATATATAAGACTCACTTGTGACCTGATTTCTTAGGATACTCTTTTCCATGAAGCTTTCCATAACCTCCATTCCATTCTATCCATGTTTTTATGAAATCAGTGGGTTAAATCAGTGGGAAAGTGGTCATGTTTGAAAAAGCACTCATGTAACAAAGGGCACAACAGGTAATTAGCTTGGTAATTAGTACTTGCACCATGCTAGTACTAGGAGGCTAGGGCAAGAGGATTGTCAATGTGAGGTCACCTTGGACTACAGAGGGAGAATTTGTCTTAAAAACCAAACAACAAATAAGCAATAAAATGACAAATAATGAATAATTATAAAAGTTATCTAGCTATTTTAAGTATTAAAATACAAAGCATCATCCAGGTTGATGTTTTGAATGTGTGTTTCCCAACAGGTAACTAGATGTTGGAGAAGTTGAGGAACTGTTAAGAGGTAGAATCTGGCTGTGGAAAGTAGATGACGAGGGGCAAGTTTCCAAATGTTCTTCCCACCCCTGGTTCCATAGTTTTCTGTTTCCTCATCTGTCACCGGAAGAATAGCTACCACTCCCACTCCGTGATTCAGGCACTTGGAAAAGTCTGCTCCACCATGCTTTTCCTGTGTAATGAACTAAAACTGTGAGCTCAAACCATCTTTCCTTGAGTTGTTGCTTTCAGGTGTCTTGTTCACAGAGACATAAAACTATTCAATAAAGGGGAAGAGAACCCATGGTTAATTCCTGTTTCACTACCTTTCCTAAACATTTCATTTTCATTTTTTCTTTTTCTTTCCTTCCTTCCTTCCTTCCTTCCTTCCTTCTTTCTTTCTTTCTTTCTTTCTTTCTTTCTTTCTTTCTTTCTTTCTTTCTTTCTTTCTTTTTTTTGAAGTAGGGTCAAATGTAGCCTAGCTAGCTCCAAATTTCCTAAGTAGCTAAGGGTGGCCTTGAACACCTGATCCTCCTGCCTGTGCCTCCCAAGTGCTGCAAGTATGCCAGTGACTAGGCATCCTTTTGTCTTGTGTTTGTTTTAACCTTTTAACCTTTGTGTTGTGATGGCTAATCTTATCAACTTGATGGGATTGAGGGTCACTTAGGAGACACACCTCTGGGCATATCTTTGAGTAAAATTTTGTGGAGATTTAATTTAAGAAAATCTTCTGCTAAATGTGGGCAACACCACTCCGTGGGCTGATATCTTTGAGAAGAAAGGAAGAAGTGAACCAAGCATCAGTATTTATCTCCCTCTGCTTCTAGACTATTCACACAATGTACTAGGATAGGCACAACGTACTAGCCTCTGCTAGGACAACTGCCCTCAAACCAGGAGCCACTGTAACCCTTTCCTCTTTCCTGTTGCTTCCTCTGAGGTATTTGTCGCAGCAATTAGTAAATCAACTAATAGACCTGCCCTTAGATTCCAGTTCATCTAGCGTGTTCCGCTACTAATCTCACCACTTGAAGTTTCATTAAGTCCCATCTCCTCTGTAAGATGCAAAAAACTATGTAAGATGATTCTTAGGCACCATAAGGAAGAGATAAAGTCATCCAGGTGGAGAAATTAATTGGTTACAAACCCCTGGGCTGTCAAGGGTTTTATGGGAGCAGATAGTGGGAACCACTCAGTATGAGAACTGAAAAGCCTGGGGAGTGGGGAAGAAAGCACAGCATTTGCAGTAGATATAAAAGATTCAAGAAGCCCCAGGAACAACCATGCCCAGAGGGCAGCCACATAATCGGACCCTGAAGCTGAGTAGCTCAAAAGTCATCGGAATCCAGACGTGTGATTGGTAAGGTAATGCGACTTTGTGTGAGTCACCCATGAAGACATATATTTGTAGTTTTACAAATTCTGTGTTATATTAAGATTAGAAAGTTAGAATAAAACATGAGCTAAGTATCAGGTATCTCTTATGTATGTGGGAAGACCCAGGAATATGGTCATGACCCACAAAGAACATCGAGATGATAGTGTAGAAGGACCTTGGAAGGATGGTAGCCAAGGAATGACTTAGGATGAACTCTGCATAAGTAAAAGAATTTTGGGCTTGCCTCTCCCAGTATTTTTTTTTTTGGTTAGATATTAATTCATCCATCCCACACTTTTTTGTGGGTTTGGCAAAGACCTGAACTGAAATGAACGAAGAAAAGCCAGCCTCAACTTTGGGAGTCTCTGGAATGGGAGTATCTGAGGGAATACAAAAGTCGCACAGAATGAGTTAGCACAGAGAAGTGCTTCCATTCTGTAGCTAGATATTTTTTCCCCACACAAAACAAATATGCACCGCCACTTTTTCAGTCACTCTCATGGGAATTCAATTTCACAATTACCATCTACATAGGAAAAAAAAAGGTCAAAAGCAACTTAAGGAAAACAAAGTAATTGTCACCATTGACAAGCCATTGATTCTGTGTATTTTTAGTAGCTAGTTATTAGCACGGCTACCTGGCGATTTTGCACTTTGTTCTACCTGATAGCAAGTTTAATGGTATTTCACTTTTCTAATATTGCCCCTCCAACAGGGTAAATCGCAGGTAAGAGTGAAGGCACATGAGTAGTTTGCTTTGCCCATCCCTTGGTAGAGTCAGTGGTCTCTCATAATCTTCTGGAACTTCATAAGCATTAGGGCCCTGTGTGCTATTGTTTCAGTGGGTCTGGGAAAAGGCAAGAGATTTTCATTTCCATCACTTTTCTGGGTGATGTTGACATTGTTTGTCCAGGAAGTCAACATTTAGAGTCACTTACTGACTATTTACAGAAACCAGGGGACCAGGAATCTAATTAGATCGCTTCATTCCAGCTACTAAACTCATGGACTTGATTTCTTTATCAATAAAAGATGGATTAAAAAGCACTATTTGCTTTTGGAGAAGACTGTAACAATTCATGCGAAATATCAAGTCAAAAATGTTATATTATACTAGTTTCAAATTCCCTTGACCAAGTTCACTTGAGAATTCTAAGACAGAAGAAAATGCAATTAATTTATAAATGTCAATTAAGTGATAATTGGGATAAGTGGAGAATGGGAACTGAAATTAGATCCCTATTATTTAACCACAATTTCAGTATTTTCCCCCCCACAATGCCTCATAGACCCACGGAGACTGGACAAATAGCTTATGAGAAAGGACTGGACTGGACCACTATTTATTTACTCCACAGTCTTCATCAATTAGAGGAATACAGCCGGGCGGTGGTGACGCATGCCTTTAATCCCAGCACTCGGGAGGCAGAGGCAGGCGGGTCTCTGTGAGTTCGAGATCAGCCTGGCCTGCAAGAGCTAGTTCCAGGACAGGCTCCAAAACCACAGAGAAACACTGTCTCGAATAAAACAAAACAAAACAAAAAATTTAGAGGAATACATCCATGCTTTAAATCCTTGGCCAGTTACCTGCATGGATGCTTAAAATGTAGATAACCAATTGCCTAGTTTAACTATTATAGACTCTGAAGTGTTTCTTGTATTTCCAAAAATAGTTTGAAACATTCCAGTTATTGGTTCTCCTAGACATCCCCACGTCGTCAATACCACAGCATCTTTAATTTCTCAGAAAAGAGAACTTCCTTTCCTTAAACCCACACATCAGCACATTCTGCAGCTGTCTCCACACGCCATTTCTCCACCAAAACACTGCAGTAGTCTCCATGTGTCTTCCTGCTGTCCTCGGGGAAGCCAAAATTACCTTCAGAGAAGGATTTTGAGTAATAATTTTTCTCTCTTATGTTTTGGCAAAAAGTCCATACACTCTTCCAGGGTCATAGGCTGGAACATTCACCAATGGTGACAATGTCACACACACACACACACACACACACACACACACACACACACACACACACACAGAGTCTTCTTCACACATGGAATTAATAATGCAGAGGTAAATGTATATCTGAAGGTAACAAACGCTAGTGAATGCACCCCCTGTTTAAGAACTAGAAACCTTGATGCATGTGTATGCTCAACTACATTAAGTCACTGATCCTTATAGCACCATTGTTACAGGTAAAGATTTCCACCTAGCTTTGTATATAATTCTGAGTGTGTAAACAACTGGTTTTCTTTTCCCATACCTTCTTTTTGAGTCTTTTCTTGGGCATTTTTCTTGCTGTACTGTCCTATTCCGATGTGTTACTTTTTGTTTTATTTTAGTATTTTGTTTTATTTCATTATTATCCATTAAAAGCCTTTTTATTTTTTAGGAAAAGGGATAGATCTGGCTGGGACGGTAGGTGGGGAGAAACTAGAAGGAGCAGAAGGAGGGGAAATCATAATCAAGATAAATATGTTAAAAAAGATCTCTTTTCAATAAAAGGAAGAAAAAGAAGATATTACAATCCTAACCTTATATGTACTAGTCTCTGTATCCAATTTCACAAAAAGTTTGCTACAGAATTAAAGACATAGATTAAATTCAACCCTTTAATAGTAGGTGATTGCAATACTCCACTTTCTTTTTTTTACTTTTTTATTTTTCTTTCTTTCTTTCTTTCTTTCTTTCTTTCTTTCTTTCTTTCTTTCTTTCTTAAAGATTTCTGTCTCTTCCCCACCACCGCCTCCCATTTCCCTCCCCCTCCCCCAATCAAGTCCCCCTCCCTGCTCAGCTCAAAGAGCAATCAGGGTTCCCTGCCCTGTGGGAAGTCCAAGGACCTCCCACCTCCATCCAGGTCTAGTAAGGTGGGCATCCAAACTGCCTAGGCTCCCACAAAGCCAGTACATATACTCCACTTTCTCCAACAGATGGGATACCAAAGACCTTTCCCACTGCAGCAGACAGGGCCACACAGCTGGTTCAAATGCAGAGAGCAAGTGATCACGAAGGAGTAAGCAGGTCCAACTCACACCGTGGAGTATAAACATCCTAAGAGCCAGAGAACGAGCCAGGAAGTCTTCAGTGAGACTATGTCTTCCAGAAATAAGAGGGGAGTTTCACCCGTGCACCTCAGCATTACGACAGCCTAATCAAACCTGAGCAGGCATGACACCGAAGGATATGGTGATATGTAAATTCTCATCAGCCTCATCCATAGACAAAGAACCACAGCTAACTAAAGAAAGCCAAGAGCAGGATAAATAATCTACCCCAGGGATGAATACACTAATTGTTTACTCAGTACCAAGTAGTCATTTTTGAAATTATATACCTACATGTAACACTAAATATATGGAACAGGATGTATTTATATGTTTGTGTGTTGCAGGGAGCTGATTGTTCGTCCTGGCCACCCAGACCTGAAATAACCACACAGATGCTGCATTAATTAAAATTCTGCTTGGGCCATTAGCTCTAGCTTCTTATTGGCTAACTCTTATATCTTAATTTAATCCATTTCTAGCTATTTGTGTATCACCACATGGCTGTAGCTTACCAGGTAATGTTCCCATCTGGCTCCAGCAGGGCTACAAGCCTTCTCTTCTGACTCTGCCTCCTTTCTCCCAGCATTCAATTTAGTTTTTCCCTCCTAGCTCTGTTCCCCTATCGCTCTGCTATAGGCCCAAAGCAGTTCCTTTATTTATCAATGGTACTCACAGCATACAGAGGGAAATCTCACATCATTTGTGTGTGTGTATGAATACCAATTAAAGAAAAAGAAAGTCATGTCTTTGAGAGGGAGCAATGGGGGAGTTGTGAAGTATTGGGGGAAGGAAAAAAGAAGGGGAAAAATATATAATTATAATAAATACTGTTATATATGTAAATACCTTTTTGCTTGTCTGTGCCATATAAAAACGTAATGCAGGAAGAGATATTCAGTGTGTTCTTGAGGTACTTCTTTTATTGATGTAGCTGAAAATGTCTTGTTTTGTCTACAGGATAATTTCTCATCATGTGAAGAAAATACAATTTATAAAAAAGACTTTCCTGTTGATTTACAGGTAGGTTGTTTCACCTTGCAATTGCTATTAACAACCCTGCTTATGCCTTCTTTGAGATGCATGTGTTTTGGTGCCTATTGGAGAATATATACGCTTAGATTAAGAGTTGCTGGATTTGACAGAATGCAAAGTTTCTTTATGGAGGGTTGTCAAATTGTGCTGCAAATGTCTAAACCAGTGTACTCTCCCATAGCGGAATATATGTGAATCATGTTGAACCCTACCTGTTCCGATTCTTGGTAGACCTGATTTCTGAATTGTTGCTAATATTTTATTTATCAATTAGTACCTTTACATGGTCTTACTTGATATTTCCATGACTACTAACAGTATAAAACACATGTTATGCCGGGCGGTGGTGGCGCACGCCTTTAATCCCAGCACTCAGGAGGCAGAGGCAGGCAGATCTCTGTGAGTTCGAGGCCAGCCTGGTCTACAAGAGCTAGTTCCAGGACAGGAACCAAAAAGCTACAGAAAAACCCTGTCTGGAAAATCCAAAAAAAAAAAAAAACAACAACAAACAAACAAACAAACAAAAAACCCACATGTTAATATAGTTATTTATATCACTTTTAATTTTGTGTATGGGTATGTGCAAATGAGGACAGCTGTTCACAGAAACCAGAGAGATGAGGTTCCCTGGACCTGGAATTACAGGAAGTTGTGAGCTTCCCAACATGGGTTCTAGGAACTAAATTTAGGTCATCTGCAAGAGCAGTATGTGCTCTTACCCTCTGAGTCATCTCTCCAGCGCCATGAACATATTATTTTTCTAATTCTAGTAAAAACACATGAGTTTTATCTTCTCAAAGTTTCAAACATATTGCAAAATGTTAACTCCGTGCACATTGCTAGAAGCAGGTCTCTAGAATTTTCTTATTTTAGATGAGTAAAACTGTGACTATCTAACAACCCCAGGCCAACATCTTCATGGTGGATATGGATATGTTTTGATTTTCTCTTTCCTCTCTGGAGAGAAGCTTCGAGATGGACGTTTACTCCTCATGGTGCCATGCTGACCTGAGGGAAGAGACTAGGCTGGAAGACAGACACATGTCTCCCTACTCGACAAACTGCTGCTGGCTGCTGCTCGTCCAGGGAGGCCTTGTTTCCTTTATCTCATATGGTTAAACATTCCAGGTAGTGTGGTTAACTCAGGGCTCCGAAGGGCCCCAGAGGGTCTGCCTTTTCCTAGTCTGTGTTCCGCTGTACAGGATTAGACACGTATTTCAATATGCTCATGCAGCTTTCATGTGTGTGCTTGCATGGTTGTTTATTTAGGCATTCACTCCTTTATCTTTCCCATTGACTTATGATTTTGAAAAGTCAATTTTCTTACCTGTTAAACACACAAAATCTTCCCTCCACCTCTTTCAGGGATTGTTCAGGAAGGAAATATATTTTAAAGTAGTGTCTCCTGAGCATGAATTCTTGAACAAGTCACTAATTAGTAGAGCGCAAATCGAGCGGCAACAACAAAGGCAATAGTGAAAGTGTAGACTTCAAATCAGTCAGCCCTGCCAGCCCAATGCCAATCACACATGCCTAAGGTGAAAGGAGAAACTTACATAACTAGAGTCTACCTATATTTTAAAGCTTCTCTGTGATTGTATGAGCGACAGCAAAGCTGGGCTTCATATCTCTATATGTGTACAAACTGCACTTACATTAAGTTTACTATAAAACTACTAAGATGAAGACATGGTTTGGGCAATGGCTCAGGAGGGAAAGTGTTAAACCCAGAGCTGCCATGGAAGAAGAGAGTAGAGAGTAGGAGTTAGAAGGATGCCCAGAAATTCAGGGACCATCCAGCTGGTCTCATAGAGTGGCACACTACAAGGAGACTCGGTCTCAAACAAAGGAAGGTGAGGGCTGACATTGAGGTTGTTCTTTAACCTCAACACATTTAATGACACACATGTACCCACCCAAACAATACATGTACGTATGTACACACATTTATACATGCACACACATTGCACACGCACACACGAAACTGATTTTACTCTGAAGATGATTAAGAATGAAGAATTACTTTGGTGCTGTAGAAACCATCATGGGAGGTTATTAAAGATTTACTACAAACCCATCCCCATGTATTTTATATAGGTAAAATCAATAGGAGCTGTTTTCATAAGTGAATATGATCAACAAACATATTTCTTTTCTGATATGTGGAGCTGAAGATGCCGCGAGAGAATGTATAAAATGTGGGTGAAGTCCCGAGCACAAATTGACACGGGCATGCAAGAGACCCAATACCTCAAACCCTTGGGGATGGCAAAGCCTTCTGTTGGTAAGAAAGACTGTAGACAGCGCATCCAACTATGAGTGTTTATGAATGGCTGAGCATAGCAGCTTCAGCTCCCTCCTCCTGGATGCTTACAGCCTAGGATTGCTCAGATATAGACACGTCCTGTGAGGCTAATTCCTCCCACTCCACCCCATGCTATACAAAATGAATGCACTGACTTTCAGGGTTGCTTTCTAGTTATTATCCTCCATCAGAGAAAGCGCAGTTCACCTGATCCCAGCTTGCTGTACATGTGACTATGCCTCTGTCCTTTCCTCGTTCCCTCGCTGTCTCTGTCAGGTTTCTAGGACCAAGCTGTGCAGGATATGAAAATCTGACACTAAACTATCACCCTTCAAAATTATTTGAATCCAGGAGGTCCTCTATAAATGTTAATAAGGATGGCTCTCAAATGATGTCACTCAACTATCCACTGTCTTTCCTATCTATCATCCTTTCATTCAAATGCTAGTTTCTGAAGGCATCATAATTGCTAGGAGTCCTGATCGCTTCTTGTTGGGAAGCAAAATATTGAAGGGATGAGTCCTAGCTTTCTAGTTAATGAGAAGGCCTGCGCCTACTTAATTAAAGAGCATGAGATATGTGCCAAACAAAAAGTCATCCAAAGTAGAAATTAGTGCCACAACAAATAAAAATCAAGAGCCTCGGAATTCCACAGGAAGCCATTTGTTTCTGGTTGGGAGAACTGGCAAAGACTCCTGTAAGAGGTTAGACTTCCATAGGAGGTTGTAGTAACTAAGAGGAAGTCGTAAAATAATGAGGATTGGAGACAGAGTTGGAGGTCCAGCACTCTAGACAGGGATTGAGTATGTTACCAAGGTCATAGGTCATAAGGAAACAAGATGACAGATCCAATGACAAACACCCTGATTTCAACTGAGCAAAATAAATGCCACCATTGCTGGCTTTATGAGTTACTATGTTAGTGACATGTGTCTGGTGTTTCCAGTTGTGACACGGGAGAGTGATTTCTGCTGGGAAACAATGCCATTGACAAGGGTTTGGGCAGGGGATGCACAATACTCTAGAGCTCATAAGACTTGAAACCATTAGACTCCCTCTGAATGCCATAGCCCACAAAGGAGACAGTGGAGTCCAGAGAGAGAAGATAAAAAAGGGAGTATCTCAAAGACAAGCATCGGAAATTGGAAGTGTTCTGAGTGACCTCATGTACCACTCCCTTTCCTTCTGAGTATCTCGCCAGCATCTTCCCTTAGTTTAGTCTACAGTTTGTGTGCACACTAACGCAACTATGCTTGCGGGGACAACTATGCATTGATTAAAACAGGCACATTGTTGGCATACTCCTGAACATTTATCAGAAACTCACCTATCAAGAGCTACTTCATCAAGAATATCTCGCATAAATCTCTTCAATAAAGTTTGGACATTCCTCTTGTAGTTCTTTTCAATCATAGTCATTGAGTCTTAAAGGCTGACCATGAATAAGGTTAAAGAGTGCATGGCTGTATGATATTATGTGTGTTTGTGGCCGATTCTTCCATCTTCTTTGAAGTCTCATAAGAAATTATAATGACAACAAGAAGCGGGGAAATCACAGCAAACCATTCAAGATCCCAAGCTTAAAACAGCAGCAAAGAAAATGTCCTTTGTATAAACAAGAGAAGCCATGAAACATCTTTTGGGAATCAGAAAAACATTAGACTTATCCAAGGCTGTATCCATAGGCCAAATTAACTATACATCAGTGATTTCCAGTATCATAGAAAGATGTAGTTTCTGCTTTTCATGTCTATGAACTCTTGGTCTTTGGGAAGGTTGTTTGCTCCACTCAGGACTTTGATTCGCTGTGGTTTGAGGGATATTGGCTCCCTTTTCTTTATCTGTTGGCAATGAAAGGTTTTTCTCAGGAGATCATTGAGGTGGGTACATGACCCAGGATGACCCGATCACATAGTGTCCTGCCCAGTGTACACAGCGACCTTGCACTTAGGCAGTTTTTTAAAGCACAAGAGCAGGCAGGGGAAAGTTCCAATCTTATTGTCCTTCAGTCTGCAGAACTGTGAGAATGTGCCTGACTGCAGAGGTCAGGTTCCTTGTCCTCCCTAATTTTAGCTCTGGGGTTTTTGAACCACCTATGTCTCATACATTACTCCAACCTGGTCTAACTCGAATTTCTGCTATTCTAGTGGACCAAGACCCTCATAATACTGGGGAGGGGCAAGGCATTTCAAAGTTCCTCTTAGCCTTTGGTTTTTCCCTTATTCTTCCTCTTAAAGCCCTTCATCCCCTCATTGTCACCCTTCAAGTCTGAATTCAAAGGTCACCCTACTCTGTCAATATGTAATATATCTCATTCAATAATCTTCTTTGTCATTGCTCTCCTCAAACAGAATATTGATAGGGATTTTTGACTGCTCCATGTACTGTGTATCCCTAGGACATAGAAAAGATAACGAACGGGATATTATAATTTAATTATGTGTTATAGCTTTATTTCATTTTACGTAGAGATGCATTCCTTAAAGTAGTCCATTCTATTGCTGTGTCCTCCTTGTGAAGATGACCACATCCACGATGGAGGGATTCTACTTGCCTGTGCTACACAGATCAACATCCCCTAGTATGGTACCTGGAACCTGGGACTAAGAGAAGTGTATCTTATACCTCAGAGGGAGCAACTTGAAACCCACCCTCTCTCTTAAACATCGGATTCCCTTTTAGTCACAGGTTTTCTATAACCTCACGAATATGGCAAGCATCATAAATGCCAAAGTTTCTTTTTTGGGGTTGGCAACAGGACAGCTTTGGGAAAAACAGGTCACCTATTTTTAACCGACACCCTGGCCTGGCTCCCCTTTCTGCCTACCTTGTTCTTATGTCTTTTCCCCTTATTCTTAAATTATACTATCATGCCCTTGTACACCACCTTGAATCCTTTTGGGAACAAGGTGGAGACTAAGTTAATTAATTTACAGGTTAATTTAATTCTCATAGAAACTCAGTGTGATGCATAGAGGAAACTGAGCCTTGGAGATATGGAGTCACTTGTGCAAGGTCATGCTGGGAGGGGACACTGGAGTCAGAATAAAGAGTGGGGACAGTGAGTTTGTCTCCAGAGCAGGTGCACTCCCATCCTGCTTAGCATTTATGCTGTCTGGGGACAGTTAGAACTGAGGATCCATGGAGATGACATTGGGCAAAGAGAAGTCTGGAGGTAAAGTCTAGACCTTCCTGATTTAAGCCAGTGACTCTAAAGTGCTGACTTCTGACTCACATTGTGTTCTCTACTTCACAGAAATAGCACTGGCTTTCTCTTATTGTTGTTGGAATTCCGCCAAGACTCCTGCAATGAAACTTGGACCTGGTCTCAACTCCTGATCAGAAGTCCATAACAAGGACTGGATCTAGAGCCACCAAGTCATATTCAAAGTACAGAGGTCTCTGATCTCCAAAATATACAAAGAACTCAAGAATTTGGTCATCAAAAGAACAAACAATTGGATAAAAAAAAAGTAGAGTACAGACCTAAACAGAAAACTCTCAACAGAGGAAGCTAAAATGGCTGAAAGATACTTAAGGAAATGCTCAACATCCTTAGCTATCAGAGAAATGCAAATCAAAATAATTCTGAGATTATTCCATCTTATACCTGTAAGAATAGCCGAGATCAAAAACACTGATGACAACTTATGCTGAAGAGGTTGTGGGGTAAAAGGAACACTCCTGCATTGCTGGTGGGAGTGCAAGCTGGTACAGCCCCTTTGTATATCAATATGGCGATTTCTCAGAAAATTAGGAAGCAACCTTTCTCAGGACCCAACAATATCACTTTTGGGTATATGTCCAAAGGATACTCAATCATGCCACGAGGACATGTGCTCAACTATGTTCATAGCAGCATTGTTTGTCATAGCCAGAACCGGGAAACAACCTAAATACCCCTTGACTATAGAATAGATAAAGAAAATGTACACTTACACAATGGAGCACTACAGAGCAGAAAAAAAATGACATCTTGAAATTTGCAGGAAAATGGATGGAGCTAGAAAACATCATATTGAGTAAGGTAACCCAGACCCAGAAAGACAGTTATATGTACCCACTCATAAGTAGTTTTTAAACATAAAGCAAAGAAAACCAGCCTACAAATCACAATCCCAGAGAATCTAGACAACACCCAAGAGAGACATACATGGATATAATCTATATGGGAACTAGAAAAAGACAAGATCTCCCGAGTAAATTGGGAACATGGGGACCATGGGAGAGGGCTGAAGGGGAGGGAAACAGAGAAAAATGTAGAGCTCAATAGAATCAATTGAAGAAAAGCACAAAGTACAGGTGGTGTTAGACATGATCCTGAGCCTCAGCTGACATTCTAATTAGTCTCTGTACCTGGGACACAGAAACGCAGGCATGCCATAGACTCTCTAGACATAACACAGAGAACAGACTTCAGACTTCGATATTTGAGTAATACCTTAGCCTGTTTGTTCTCTATGACACTAAACTACTTAATCCCTGAACTTTACCCCAGTCTATAAATCAAGAAAACTAGGAAAATCCATCCCAAAACTCACTGTCACAGCACACTTTCATCTTTGAATGCAAAAACCATTTCATTTTTAGATTCCCTTGGGAGCTGGCTGATATCTTGTAAGAGCAATGATTCTTTTCAGTAGACTTCAGTTCAAGATGGCGTTCAGGATGTTTTTCTTTCTCTGAGAGAGCTTCTGTGAGACTAAGGTATAAGATTAGTGTCATACTGTAGTCATTCATTAGTCCACTGATTCCATAACTGATCATGAAGGGTCTAGTTTGTGTTAGGAACCATCCCTGGCTCAAGAGATTTTTTTTTCTTCTGTCAAGAACAGTTCAGAATCCAAGGGAGAATAAAGTCAGGAAGATAAAATCTGTTTGCATGGCAAAAGGAAAGAGAGAACCCTGGAGAAGCAGAGAGAAGGGGGGGGGCACAGCTAAAGATGCACAGCCCAAGGCATCATTTGCCACTACCTTGGGCCTTCCCGGTTAGCCTACCGTGACTCTCAGACTCCAAAGAACATTTGCTGCCCATGGGTGTGGTCCTTATCAAACTTCAGCTTGACCATTGAGAGAAACCCTGCCTTTTCAAGGACTCCGCCATGAACCTTCCAACTTGATCGCTATGACTTCAGGACAGAGCCTTGGAAGTCCTTTTGCGTTTAGTGCTCTGTCATTCGAATGGTCTGCTTGTCTTTTTCTCTGCTTGCCAACAATGTAAAGCCCTCTGATATTTCCTTTTCCTAGGAGTTTGGGGGAGTCTTCTCTGAATCATTACTGTTCCACATTAACAAGTAAAGAACAGTCAGCACCTACTCCATTCTGTGGAGGCCCCAGTACCTCCTGTGCATAAATACTCGTCTAGGTGCTACCGATCCTAAAGTTGCTTTAATCTGATTCCTATCTTTATTTTGGCAGGTGGAACAGATCCAGGAAAGGTCTAGCCAGTTGAATTCTCCTGCCTCCTGCCTTCTGCTCCACAAGCCTCTTTCTCTGCTACTCCAGGGCTCAGAGCTACTCTCCCCATCACTGCGTTCGCTGTGATCAGTGGTCCCACTTTGACCAATTCACTTTTTTTCTGGTTAATTCTTCCTGAGCCTGCAGGGGAGGCATTGTCATAACTGCTTCAGGTCACTTCCCTTTAGATCACAAAAGCACCTTTGAGGCCTGCTGGAATACCATGACTGTAATGGAACAGCTTAGGGAAAGCATTCAGAAGAGCCCAGTGATACCTCCTTGGACTAATGAATAAATGTGCTCATTCAACAGACTACATACGGCACATCATTCGCATAGCGTCGGCAAGGTGGCAAGGTACTTGCCCAACCTCCTGCTGGGCCTTGGAACTACGAGACTGGTTACCACTGTGTGAGTCTGTTCTCTTCTCTGCTGAAGACTGTCTAGTGGCACCAAAGTCAAGGCCAACTGCTCAGAGACTTGCCTTCCTTCAATAATATTTCTTTCTAGTGTGTGTAATATCATTTTACTTCACTTCTTTACTGTTTGGTCACTATATATGCTTAGAATTGAATATTCATGAAGAAGCTAAAAGAACCATATAAATTCATGTCTAGGCACCAGGGTGTTTTTTTTTTTGTTTGTTTGCTTGGTTGTATGTGTGTGTGTGTGTGTGTGTGTGTGTGTGTGTGTGTGTGTGTGTGCATATGTGTGCAGATCAGCTGTCTACATGTGTGAAGGTTGCATGTGTACATGTTTGTACATGTGGAGGCCAGCGGACAACCTCCATTGTCCTCAGATGCCACTCATCTTGTTTCATGAGACAGAGCCTCCCAGTGACCTGTAACGCACCAGGAGGCTGGGTTGACTCCTGAATCTGCCTGCCGCACACTAGGATTAGGAGCAGGAGCTACATACGTGTTCAGACACACAGGCGCTGTGGTTGAATGTGGAGGCTAGACGCCGACATCAGGTTATCTCCTTCAATTATTTCTCTGTCTTATTTGAGACAGTCTCTCTCTATATCTGGAGCTCACCATGTTGACTAGACTGTCTGGCCAACAAGTCCCCAGGATCTACTTCTCTCTGCTCTCTAGTGCTAAAGTTAGAGATGCACTGTTCCATGCCTAGCCTTACTATTATTATTATTATTATTATTATTATTATTATTATTATTAATTAGGATTAGCGTTAGTATTGGCGCTGGGGTTCCAAGGTCAGGTTCTCTTGATTTCAAGACAAGCACTCTACAGATTGATTTATCTCAGCTGCTGCAAAGTATTCTTTGACTTCTCAAAACACTTATTCTGTGAGAATTTCATACAGTGTATTTTATTATATTCTTTCCTACGCTCCAACTTTTCCCTGGTCTTCCCTCTTCTCCTTTTTCCACCCAACTTTATATTTTTTCTGTCTCTTAAGAAACAAAACCAAAGCCATCAAAAGGATGAAGTCAGATTTGTTTTCCAGCTACGCCTAAGAATAGGGTAGAGGCACACAAAAACTCACAGGGACTATGAGAGTAACAGTATGCACTAGAGAGTCAGTGCAGACAACCTCAAACCAAAGAATAATCCCAGCGTAGAGAAGAGAAGGGGAAATGGTTTAGAGCCACCAATGGTATGATGAAACACACTGTGACCAAAGCAACCTGTGAAGGAAGGGGATGTGGGCTTAAACTCCCAAACCATCGTTTATCACAGAAGGAAGTCAGGACAGAAACTGGACAGGGCAGGAGCCTGGAGGCAGGAGCTGATGCAGATGCTATGCAGGGGTGCTGCTTACTGGCTTGCTTCCCATGGCTTCCTCAGCCTGCATGGTTACAGAAACAGAACGGCCAACCCACAATGGGCTGGGCTCTCCCATATCAATCACCAATTAAGAGAAAGCCTTACAGGCTTGCCTGAAGACTGATCTTAGAGAGGCACTTTTTTTTTTATATTTAAATTGAGACTCTCTACTCTCCCATGACTCTAGCTTGTCTCAAGATGACATAAAACCCGCCAGTCCAGAAGTGAACACCAAGTCACACCCTAGCAAAGTGGCTCTTTACAAATGATAGCCATTGGAAGAGGGAAAATTAGTTTATTCTCAATGGGGTGACACTGGGTACATCAACCAGACACAGGGCAGCCCCATTCTGTCTCCTTTTAAAGCCACCACGCTATTTCAAATCAAAGGAGGGGACCCGGAATTAGAGCACCTTCTTTTGCCATATCATCTCTCTGAATTTCAGGTCCTTTATCTTTTTAATGCAATATAGTTTGCAATTAGAATATATCATTCCTGCCCCCTTCCTCCCTCCAATTCTCAGTATGCCCATCATCGCCCCTCTCAAAAAGAGAGCTTCTTTTTATTATTACTGATTATATACACACACACACACACACACACACACACACACACACACACACACACAGGTGTGTATATATACACACACGCAATTATAAAAATAAAACTTCCTGAGGCTATATTTGTTGTGCGTGTGTATATGATTTCAGGCTCACTCCCTTATCCTGGATAACGGGTGGGGAAGCTTGTCCCCAGGAGAGGCTAATTCTCCCTTTCTCAGCATCTTTAGTTGTCTGCAGTTCTTCCTGGAAAGCCTTGAGACGCCCCCCCTCCCATGCATTAGCATGTTTATTGATATTGCCATTCTTCAGGTTCCATTTAGGAGCTCCTTCTAGGAGATGCAGTCTCACAGCAGACTTCCTGGTCTTCTGTATCCTAACATCTTATGTGTGGCTTCTCCTGTGACATACCCTGAGCCTTAGCAACAGGAGTTGTGTTAAAGTTGTAAGTCCTTAGGGCTGAGTTCTTCACCATCCATTCATCTTCTTGTTTTTAAAAATATGGAGGATAGTACCTTCCCTGCTTGCTATGTAGCAAACACAAACCCACAAGGGATAAATATCTTTTAATTTTTAAAATTACTGTGTCCTACTAATTTTAAGTGAGTGCTGATTTGCCATACTTTGAGTGGTAAAGAGAGGCCGAGTCTAATATTTTAAACCGAACATTGAGCTTCAAAATGCTGCCAGTTGGCACTTTGATAATAAATTAGGGCCCCGAATGAAAGATAAATGGAAAACATTTACAAGCTACATGATCTGGAAAATGGGAAGAGAGCCGATTCTCACAAAGAACAGGAAAAACAACTGGCTGCATAATTAGAAGGCAGGAGCGATGCCTTCCCAGCCTCAGCACCCACTGCCAGAGCGGGCTTGTGGCTGGGCTTGCGGGAGGCTTCTGGCTCTGAAACAGTCCCCGTGGACAGATGTGCAGGGGAAGGGTCAGCCTTCAAGAAAGCAGCAGAGCTACTGCATAGAAAAGATGAAAACAATAAAAAAAACTATCCACTGATCTGCACTGCAGATTCAGAAACATACAGACCAGATGTAGGATCAGACCAAGGATGGCAAAATGGACTTTCTATGGATTTTTTTTTTTTTAAGAGGCCATTGCTACAGTCTTGATTAACAAAGCAAATCCTACAAGAAATCCAGGTTACGGCTCCCACTGGGCATATTAGCAGACACCTTCCCGGCTTTCTTGATGGCTGTTTCTCCTGAGATGCCTTCCTCGAGCCACCCAGCTAATAGTCAGGGGACCTAGACATAATATTAGCTTAGTCACTGACAAAGAATGTATGAGCTCAGGCAGATTTGTTACAGATGGCTCCTGAGCTGACGTGCTTTAAACTAAAACCGTGGTGGCATGAAGGTGTCGCACGGTGAGCAAGATCACATGCCAGGTTTTGAATTTTTATCTTTTCTGGAGTAGAGGCTTGATTCACGTTTTGCTATATGTCTGTGTCATATAGAACTCCTGGGTGCCACCAGGTGATTCAGGGATGAACCCCAAAGAAGGGAAAATAAGTGGGGACATAAGAGAAGATACAGAAGTCATTTGAAGACATTGAATAAAACCTGGCACTTGACAAAGGAAAGTAAGTGATGCTTAACTAGCAATCAGGGGATCATTGTAGAAAGAATGACATACATGTGCACACACACACATACACACATGCAGAATCTCTCATACACCATGCTGCGTGTATACTCATAAATAGACAGAGAAAAAAATAGAAAAGAAAAACAAGTAGGCAAAGACAACAGCCTGCTTTCATTTATGTCTTCAGGCATCTCCTAACCTTCCCAAGACTAACTCTTGAATAAAATGGGAAGCTAATGTATACTTAGTTCATAAGATCTTGTGAGTACCGAGTACAATGGCCATGTAAGGCATTTAGAATACCGACAAATCCTGTTGATGAGTCTCAGTCCTGACTCTGAAATAAACTAAGTGATGTTCATGGCACTATACAGGTAAATAGTTGCTCGCCTCAGAGAAAAACCCCAGGAGTAAATAGTACTACAGGAGAGTAAGCGATTTGCTTAGGACCTGGATGGAAAAAGAAAATGTTCAACATAGCAAAGATTCTATCTCCGTCTTTTCTGGTTTCCAAGGCCTGTGCACCGATGTCTCCCAGATCAATCGCCAAGTACAAATCCCGTTTATCCCCCTGCACAGCATGTCACTTCCCCTAAAACAGAATTTGTGCACAGTCAAGGAGTGTAGCCTTTTGTAGAAGATCACACTGTTTTTTTTTTTTAAAGCTGACACAGGATAGCAAATGAAAACTTATGACAACCATGGTTCATTAAATTGGAGACACGCTACAGACATCTCATCAACACAGTCACTGTCATGGTTAGGTGTTTGACTGTCTTTTCTGTTGGGTGCTGTGCTTCAAATTCTACGCCTGTGCTTCTCAAATGTTAAGGGAACTGAGAATCACCTGCAAGTCTTGGCCCTCTGCTCCTCACTGATAGCTGTTTGTGGGGATAGCCTGGGAACCTGCACTTATAATCAGCTTGCAGGCAATACCAAGATTCTCTTTGGGCAAGTATTAATCTGAGTAGCAAGACTGTATAGAATTACTCCTTTGATTCAATGCTGTTACAAGAAACTCACAAGATCATTGAAGCCCACTGTGATGAGAAGAAACAGGGGCAAAAATGCAGTTTTATATGTCATATTTCAGCATACCGTGATTGAGGGACAGAACGCAAACTCAAGGCTCTATCCACCTGAGACTAGTGTCCTTCACAACCCCCTCAGCTACACTGCAGAGGACACAGCACCTGTCACGATTTAACATATTTGCATCTGCTTCAGAACCTACAGAGTTTATTTTGGCCAAGTGTGTACAAGTATTAAAAAGTTAATTGGTTATCCAAATATGATAAATATGTATTATTGCCTCATATAAAACCAACTTAGTACTCAGGCAGACAAATAAAAAAAAAGCATTCCATTATGAAGGTAGTCAAAACTGACACGGGTACATTTTGTTTACTTTTTTCTAGAAACAAAATTCCTATGCCAGTATACATGTACTTATGTTGTGTGTGTGTGTGTGTGTGTGTGTGTGTGTGTGTGTATGTGTGTGGTTAGAGATTAAACTCACAGCCTAACTTACAGTAGGCATATATCCACTGACATATACCCCTAGCCCACATTTTGTATTTTGACATAAGGCCATATTGCCCACCAGAAAAACAGTACCACTTAAAAGCAGGACTTTAAAAGGAAGGTTTAAAGTATTAATCTCTTGGCACCCTGCTCCTTATCAGTTTTGACTACCTTCATAATGGAAGGCTTTTTTTTTTTATTTGTCTGCCTAAGACAAAGTCAAGAGTTACAAATTGTTTCAGTCTTTCTACAAGGCGCAATTGCCATGAACACGCACCGTGGAGTTGCCAGCTTTATCACGACCACAGCAGGTATCATCGTTTTTACACAACCTTTCTCCTCATTTGAGACAGTGGAAAACTGACCTTTGCTACTGTATGAGCTTCTTAGGGCTTCAGGTGAGAGTTCTAGTCAATCCTTCCCTTCTGTATCAATGACCAGATTGGAAGAGTTGGTGCCTTGCAGGCCTCCCAGACTGACACACAAGAATGTTGTCTTACTCTTGCTATTTCTGTGTCTCACTCACAGAATGGATATTTTTCTTGACTGTCATGGGGCGGATAGCCATAGGTCGCCCACACTGATGTCAAGTTCACCACCACGTTCCATGTGCACCAGATACTAAATTTATTCTTGTTATTCTGATTGCTTGTGTAAGGTGAGCAATGGCATTGCATGGAGAGAAGCAAATACTTAAATAATTTCTGCTGGCTTTGATAAGAATTTATCACTCAGATCATTTGGGTAACGAGTGTTTTATCTAGTTCGTTGACATATATTCTGATTTGAGCATGACTAATGCCACACAGCCATCCATTGTACAATTGTCAGGAGAGGCTTCGTCTCGCTGTCTCCATTTCTCTCTCCATCAAACGCGAGAACAAACATCCTTGTAAGCCTTTTTGTGAGGATTTGGAGTACATTCATAATTAAATTAAGAAGAATTAGGGTCGGGTGGGGGGGCCTCCTTTGTTCAAAAATAGGCACTATGAATTGATTGACAGAAGGCTTCGCGGCTTTAGAGAAGTGAGCGACAGGACTCCTTGTGAGCTGGGAAAACCCCCGTTGCTGGAGGAGGGGAAAGTCCCTTGGTTGAGGAGGGTAAAGAACACATAAACGTTACAGACCCTGTGACATCCCAAAACTCTTCTAAAAGTTTGTAGGCTGGTAGCACACAAAGAATAAGTCAGTCTAATGTGAAGGACTCACCTGGATGTGGAACCAGATACAGACGGCCTTCAAGACAAACAGAATTCTCCCAGCTTTTTGATAAGCATGACAGAGAAGGCCAACACAGATCAGAGAGATCTGAAGGCCTTGGTTATCCTAAATCCATAGAATCTGGGACAATAAAGTGCTTCAGAGTCATGCTGTTGCAAAAACCAACGGCCAAGCTGGCTACACAAGAACACATTACTCAGTAACCTCTGCAGCCTTGTTTGTGGCAGCACAGGCCCTGTCTGGTTTGACATGTGAGTCCCTAGTTTCACATAAATTACCCCATCTCATCCTGTTTAATATTTTGCAGCATTCTTGGGAGTATTAGGGACAAATACTTTTCTGAACCAAGTGTTTCCCTTTTTATTTCAGTTGCGTTCTATTGCACATAAAGTTTTTAATCGTTATCCAGGTGAAGATACTAGTCTTGTTTCCCTTTGTGACTTTTGTTCTGCTGTATCAAGTCTTAGGAAGTCCTTGCTTCTCTGAAAATGTGAAAAGTGGCCGGGCGGTGGTGGCGCACGCCTTTAATCCCAGCACTCGGGAGGCAGAGGCAGGCGGATCTCTCCCAGTTCAAGGCCAGCCTGGTCTACAAGAGCTAGTTCCAGGACAGTAACCAAAAGCTACAGAGAAACCCAGTCTCGAAAATTCAAAAAAAAAATGTTGAAAAGTGTTGTCTCCACTAGTTAGCCTTTCGTGGCTTTATTTTTTAATTATTATTGATGATGTTATTTATTTATTTACTTATTGGTTTTTAAAACAGAGACTCAGCTTTGTAGCACAGAAGGTTCAGGAGCATAGTGTTATCAGTGTGCTTGAGTTTCCTAAATGCTGTGATTACAGGCATGAGCCATGCACAATTCCCTTAGTTATTTTTATAAAAATATCAATCTCTATTTTGTTGTTTCAACTACAGAGCCCTTGTTAACTTTAAGTTACTGAACCTTGGGTAGTCCTGTCTGATGGTGGAGGGAGTATTTCCTTTATGCCCCCCAAATTGGATAGTCAAGATGGCCTGGGTGCTAACACACAGACAGCCTGCTCATTTCTCCCCAGTTTTTGAGGTACACATAGGAAGTCACCCATGAGGCAAGACTGAGCAACATACTCTGCCGAGTTGGACGTGAGAGAATGCAAATGTGCTTCTTGGTGCTGTTTTCATGGAGGAGTTTATGTGCCTGCTAAGAACTAAATGGCTATGTGATAAATTGACCATGAGATAAAGCAATTTTCAAGGGAATTGCGAGAGGAGGAACAAAAATGATTAAGAAAATGGGACTAACTGGGTGAGACAAAATTAGAGGAGTTAACTGTGTGTAGCTGAACTTGGCGGAAGCAGAAAAATCCGAACATGGACATATACCCAGGGACATTCAGATGAAGGTTAATTTCAAGGCGTGGGAGGTTAAACTTGTTTTGTGTGATCCCACAATTACTAAACATAAAGAACAGAAAAGACAAGAAGACCAATTGCTGAGTAGGTGCAGTGCACAGCCCCTTCATGTTTACCGTAGGCACAGCATCCAGTGCAAGAGCTGCTGAAGATGGAGCAGATGCCGCAGTAGTCACTGCCTTTGTGGGTGGCCTTCTAAATGAGCTATGTGACTTCTAAGAAAGCTCTGTTCTCTTACATGGGGGTCTCTTTTCCCACCATGCATGATTTCTGCCTTTGGTTATGCTCTTCCTTCAGTTTGCTTATCACAGTTCACTCGGCATTTGTGTATTTGTGTGTATGTGTAGGGGAGGTTCCATTATAGGGTAGGATTCCCATCCGTGAGAACGATATCCATGAGTATCATCATCATCATCATCATCATCATCATCATCATCATCATTATCATCGTCATCATCGTCATCATCGTCATCATCGTCATCATCATCATCATCATCATCATCATCATCATCATCATCGTCGTCGTCATCATCGTCATCATCATCATCATCACCACCACTCCAGGGCATCACCTAATCCCTACACCTCATTTGTTTCCCATAATTCTACATGGAGATTTTTCTTTCTATTCTCTCCATTTCTCTTCATTTGTCTGAATTCTTCTTTTCCTTCTCCCAGCCTCAGTTTTAAGGTGACTTCCAGAACGTGAATTTTGTCTCCCAAACTATTTTATACTCTCAAGTAGCTAGTTTCACTTGATGGGTCCCAGCCCCTTTCTCAGGCTGAGAACTCCAAAGGAGGAGATCAGCTCATTGGATGTTCCCAGCATGCAGTAGATGCTGAATACTGATTTGTTCAATGAATGTGGATGAACAAACAGGAGAAAAAATCAGTGGGATCTCCATGGTTACATCTGGTTCTGTGGTGGTTTGAAAGAAAATGGCCCCCAAAGGGAGTGGCACTCTTAGGATTTGTGGCCTTCTTGAAGTAGGGATGGCCTTGTTGGTGGAAGTGTGTCACTGTGGGGGTGGGCTTTGTGGTCTCATATCTGCTCGAGCCAAGCTCCTGTTGCCTGCAGGATGAAGATGTAACTCCTTCTCCCCGCTCAGTTCCTTCTCCAGCATGGTGTTTGCCTGCACGCCACCATGTCCCACGATGGTGAAAATGGACTGAACTCCTAAAACTGTAAGCCACTCAGATAAAGATTTCCCTTTATGAGAGCTGGCCGTAGTCATGGTGTCTCTTCGCAACAATAGAACTCCTAAGTGAGACAGGCTCCTACAAACTTAAAGAACACGATCCCATCAACACCTGCCCAGAAGCCTGTCCCAGGATAAACCCTGGGAGACAAGAGCAAAACCTGCAACTCAAACAGAAGGCAGGAAAGTAGGCTGGGGACTTGGGGAGAGGAGGCAGGAGGCGGGAGCTATAGGAGAAGGAGGAGAGGAGACTGAGAGACGGATGGGACAAGAACATGCTACTACATGTATGTTGAAGCTGTCAAAGAATAAACGAGTCAATAAGCAAATAAAACTAAACCACATACGGTAGTCGAGACCAAGAGAAATGCATCCAGCGAGTAATGAGTGCCCGAGATTGCCTGGATGTTTTCTCTCCAAACTCTGCCACATTTGGGGAAATTGATGAGTAAAGGTCCCTCAACACGAGGCTGACAGGCTACAGAGATTTGCATAATTATTTCAAATATCTAAAGGACACTGTTGAATAAATAAATGATCATCTCTTCTGAAGCATTTAATCTGCTTACCCAAATTAACATTTCCCCAGCACTTTTAAAAACAAAAATAAGGCCTAAAAGAAAATTAAAATAAGTTTATAGAAAAATGAAAAGTAGACTAGAGGGAATATGAAATTAATCTTGACACCGAGGAACAACCTGGGGAGGGACAAGTTGGCAACCATTTTTCTGAGGGAATAGATTTGAATGGTCAACATGAGACACAGTTGAATTTCATCAAAATGCAGATCCAGAAGCTGGGTGGGGTAGAACACACCGTTTAAACCCATCGACCTGGAGGGAGGCAGAGGCATCTGGACCTCTGTTAGTTCCAGTCCAGTTTGGGCTGGCTGCATAGGGAATCCCAGGGCTGCCAGAACTTGTCTCGGAAAAGCAAACAAGCAAACCAGGTACGTTCAGAAGAAAAAGATTTTTCAGAGTCCTGCTGCAATTGTCTTGGTCATATCAAGAGCCCCAGGAACAGCCTGAGAATGGTTAAGGATCAGTAGGTAATTCCATAGCAAGATGCTGCACATCACAGGCTCACAGTTGTGAGCGGGTACCAAACCGAGCCTGAATCTCATCCAACAGTTCTGCATAGGTAGGAAGTAGTGATTCTCTGACCTTCTGTCTGAGCCTTCAGTGAAACTTTCAAGGACCAATTTCAACAAACCTTTTCTCTAATGGCAGAGGAACAGCTATTTCTCAAAATGGAACAGGTTCTCACCACCTCCCGCCATTTTAATTCCCAAGCCTTAGATCAGCTCCTTTCCCTAAGGGTTTACACACTCATCTCTACCCTAAATTAGAGAATGCCACATGTAAAACGATGCAGGAACTGTGAGCCTTAAGCTTGCTGGGGAGTCACCATGGAAAGAAAGCTCTGGGCACACGTGTGAGAGCATGGTTAGGTGCTAGCTCAGATTAATTAGGGTAGGAAGACCCATCATAAATGTGGGCGGTGCCCTTCTGTGGACTGGAATTTTGGACTGGATGGAAAGAGGGGAATATCCACTGGCCTGCAGCGTCCATCTCTTCCCTTGCTGTGAATGCCATGGGAGCAGCTGCCTTAAGCTTCCTGCCGTCTTGACTTCCCCATCACCAATGAACTTGAATTGTGAATCAACAACAGGTGAAATACCCAACATGGCAGTAGATTTTACCTGTTTGTCAACAATGGTCTCTGACTCAGGCTATGAGTATTTTTTTCTTTCCCTTCCTAATAGACTACTGTACAGAAAGCAAAATGGTGAACCGATGCACAGTGAGTTCAGCTGGATTTACAAATCAATGGGGCTCGGGACGTTGGAAAGATGCTACCAGATTTTACTTGTCAATTCTCTTACTCATTTCAATAAAGAGCAGAGGTCAAATAAACACCAAACTGTCTAAGACAGAAGGAGAGGCCTCTGGAAAGGGGAAGCATCTGTGTGTGCCATGATGAGCGTTTCTATTAGGGTGGATAGGGAAATGTATTCTGATTGTTTTGGTAGCTAATAAAATACACAGCAGGTTTTGTAATCCTTTAAATCTAGTAAAATACAAAAGGCCCTTCCTCACATAAAAGTTTAGTGGAAACTTACCATATAAAATACACTCAGTGAATTCAGAAGTTAGTGCAATGCATGAGGTTTTCAATATGCACTATTGCAAATAAATAAATGATCTTTATTTTGATCTTTGCCTGATAATTGTTAAAGGTCAATCGTTTACTTAGAATTAAGACCACATGAGATAAAGACACATGATTTGATAATAATGGGATACTTACACGTGTTTCCATAGACTCCCTCCTCTCTCTCTCTTCCTTTTGTCCCCCCCCCCGCCATGTTCTATTGTCTTTATTCTTTTCATTGGGGTTTTTGACACGGATAATTAGGGAGTAATGCAATATTGGTATGTTTATTCGTCGGTCTACTGACTGACCTATGAAGCTCATCCAGTAAGCTACCTTCCATTCTCATAACTCTATGCTCATTTGATTTACATTTATTGGTAACAATTAGACACAGTAATATCTAGTCCATTGTTTATAGTTTACAGGATACCCGACTATCCATTATTACATATGATCCTTACAAGAACACTAAATAACTGCTATTACTCAGCCCATTTTTCATAAGAAACACTGACAGAATGTAAAATGAGGAACAGATAGGGGAGTCCAGTCTGCATGCATAATGTACACACTGACCAGAAGGGCCTGGAGATGGCCCCGAGGGTACTTCCCATCCCTCCCCAGAATAATCCATTTTGAAATCCTAGCGCCATCTAGTGGTAATTTCAAACACGGCCAAGGGGACCTTCCAAGATGGCCCTTGGATAGTGCACTCAACATCTTGCTGTCCCCCCACAGGCGTTATTAGAGTTTAGAGTATTTCCTGCTGGTTGACAGAGCCTGACCTTTCACGATGGAGAATGCACTGCATCTACCCAGTCAGAGCTATTGATCCTGATAAATCATTTGACCCCAACGAGTGCTTCTCTAGCAATTTAATGCTTAAGGAAGTCGGCAATGTAACCTGAAGAAATCAAGTGTGCTTAGGAAGGACCTGACACAGTGTGAGTAGGAGGATGTCACGTATGTACATGTGCCATTAAAAAAAGAGGCATGCCGTTCTATAAATTTTTCAAGCAAAAGGGCACAGGCGTGCACATGCAAGATAGACAATGGTTGCCGTGGCAGCTCACATTTAATGGCTAGAAGGAGGCTATTCCTGTGCCTTAGGCACATGGTTTTTCAACCTTGGTTAATGTCTTCCATTTTCTTGAGATCTTACTCCACACACACTCCTGTGAAGTCAATGCTGATACCACCTTCCTTTAAGTTTAATGAACCTTGTCATCATCATTTGGATCTAGAATGTTCCCTGGGGATTTGTGGGTTAAAGGCTTGCTCCACATCCCTATGCTATTGGGAGATGGTAGAACTTTTAAGATGTGGGGTCTTTTTGAGGGTCTTCCAGGAATCGGAGCAAGCCTTTCAAGGGACCAGGAAACCCCCGGCTCTCCTTGCCTTATTTGGTATTGACTAAGACAGGAATGGCGTCTTTTACCACATGCCTCTACCATAAGATGTCATTTCAGGCCCAAGGTAACAGGAAGAATGGGAAGCTTGCAGACCTACTAGCCCAAGGAGCCTTCTATCTTCAGAAGCTGAATTAACACAGCTAATTTTCACAGTAGCAAAGCTGACAAACACAATACCCTTTAAACTTCACTATGAACTATTGTCATTGTTCTTATTCAGATGCTACTCTACTTCTTACAACTAAAAAATATTTACTTTCTTCTTATACATATGGGATTTTGCCTACATGTAATTCTACACACCACGTGAGTGCCTTGTGCCCACGGAGGCTGGAAAAGGGTGTTGGATTCCCTAAAGCTGGGGCTATCGATGGTTGTGGGGTTGCCATGTGTGTTCAGGGAATCAAACCTGAGTGATGTGTGGGCCACTAATGCTCTTCACCACTGAGCCATCTCTTCATCCCCATCCCTTGTCACCTTCTGTCATCTCTCAGGGACACCTCTTATCATCTTTCTTGGAGTATATCTTTTCAGATCTACTTATATATTGGGTTGCTATACATTCTGTATCCTCTATGAATTAAAATGCCTTTGGCTATCTTATGTCCAGCATGGTTACTTTTGGAAAGAGAAGTCCCGTGTCTGACCTAGCACCTGCTAATATGACCTTGGTGGTTCCTGGTTATAGGATACCAGTTCCAGTTATCAAATATCACAGTACAAAGCTCAAGAACACGTTTAAAGTAGAGTTACAACCAAAGGTAACAGAGAAAAACTGGTTTCAATGTGGGGGGACACTACCTACTGCATCCTGAAATCCTGCTTTCCCTAATACAGCTTAACATTTGATGGTCCACACTTAACTTGAAAGGAGGTGGCTTCAGAGCAGAATCTTTCCTGCCATCGTGTTATGTGACACTGAATCTGCAGTGGGATTTGGAACCTGATGCCTTGCCTTCCCCTGGTCTTCCTTATCCTTTTAGCTATAGGATGGCATGTCCCAAAGAAAGGTGATTTGGTCTGCAGGAACAGGCCCAACACTGGACAGTTCCAGTTAACTGGTGGATAGACTCCATCCTGCTCATTCCATCAATCGCTAGTTTCTAGGTTACAGAAATGTGCACTAGGGAAATGGACAGAGAATGTAAAACAGAGGAACATGTACAGCCCACAGCTGTGATGCTGCAGCTCTCGGGAGGGCCAGCTGAAAGTCAGCATGGAGGACCCTCCTGGAACGGATGGGGTACCCTTCTTTAAGCCGATCTTTACTGAGTAGACTTCAGGAGTTAAGCTGCATCCCCCTGTGAGAGATCATGACAATTATTTGAATCACTCCTTGGTTTTTTTTTATAAAGAACTCAACTTGAGATTTGTCAGGAATTCATGGTAGTCCAGTTGTGCTAATTTTAGTTCACTTCTGGTCAGAGGAAAACCCTGCCGTCACCAGTTGACAGACCAAGCCAGCATCCTGCGTGATTGATGGCCAATCCCACAGAGGTCCTGGTTCTGCTCAGTCCCTCAGTCAGAGACAGCATGCTGACCTCATTTGTCTCCGCTGTTTCAACCAGGTTTCTGTCCCTGGGAAGTCCTGGTGGGCCAGGCATGCCCCTCCCCAAGGGTTGAGTTTTCAAAGGATTATTATTAAATAGAATTAATCCATCCAAGCCTATCAAGGAGATCCATGAAAGAACACTTGGGCTAGGATGAGCAGAATCATGTGTCCGACCCTCTAGAGCCACAGAGAAACACATATACACGTGTACAGATGCACTCACACACACACACACACACACACACACACACACACACACACACACACATGCACGCACAAACACAAATTCATAACAAAAACATAGCCGAATGACTAGGTCTCAATGAGACTGTGTTAAAAACAGGGAGACTATAGGGAGAAGTTAGACAAAATATTTTCTTCCTAGATGAACACATCCCAGAGAGGGATGAAGAAATCTTTAGCCGGAGCGGGGCGGTACAGAAGGTTGGGAAAGATTGCCTAGGATGGGCTTGAGAGATCTCCAGAAAGGGACAAAATAAGTGGGAGGCAGGAAACCCACAGACAGTTCTTTTCCGTCACCCACATCCACTTTGCCTTCCCAACCTGTCTACTGGCATGAACTCTCTGTGCCACCCTCTCTCCTAACATTAATTATGTGTCCATGTGTACGCATGTATTTTATTGACAGATTTGATCGATGAGGCAACTAAGCCTCAGTGACCTTCGGTGACTTGCTTATAACAATATTGAGGCCAGGGCTTGAGGCCAGAGCATCTGATAGTAACTAAAGTTGTCTCGAGCCAAACCGTCTGTCGGCTATGGGTTTGTTTGCATTTCATTTTCTTCTCGGAGACGATTGTCTGACCCTCTGCGATCTGAAGGTCAATACTGCTAACTGCACAGAGGCAAGCAGCTCCATCCTGGGCATGTCACCGCGGTGTGGGTGCAGATTCCACGAGCCCTGTGTGGCTTGAAAATAAATCACCCCCAAATCAACCCAACCTATTCAGCTCGGTGTTTTTCTGCTGGTGAAATGGAAGTTTCTTGAATGCTTCACTGCCCAAAGTGCTCAGCCAGAGACTTCCAGACCCTCAGAGGTATGCCACCTCTTCTACCCTGTACAGCCACCCGGCTGTTGTTCCTGTCTCTTCCTTCTCCAGATGATCAGCCATTGTTCTACAACCACAGTACTTTCCATATCAGCTTCTACCCTAGGAGATTTTCTACATCCTTCTAGATCTTCTAGTTTAGACAATATTTGCTATGTTCATTTTGCATGCTTATTGGGTAGGACTGTGTTGACACACGGGGGTGCTGGTATATAAATCACAATATGAATGCAAACTTAATATTTCTAATTCTGCCAATAGCAGCACGTTTTAATCTAAGCAGGCACTTTGTGTTCCAGGACTTAATATCCTTGCTGTGTGACCGAGGGCTGCGCAGTTCATTTCTCTTCGTGGTCCCCTGGCTTGGCTTTGCCATCATTTTGTTTTCAACCTCGAAGCATCTCTTTCCCATTCCCTCCTCTAACCCTGAGATGTACCAATTCTGTTAAATGCAGCCAACTACCGATAGTTATCCTGTGGCTTTCAGAGCTGAACAGGTATGTTGGAAGGAGATGTCAGTGCACTTAAGAGACAAAGGCAGGCTACCTCTCTTTCCCAGGCCAGGCCTCTGAATGGTGCGCTCCCAGAAAAGGAGTAGGTCAGGAAATTCGGACACCCCCAGACCTTTCTTCCTATCTCACTGCTGGTTGATTAGCCTAGCGTCAGCCCTCACGGCCTCATGCTCTGAGGATAAGATCATGAGCTTCAGCTGGCAGTGGTACCGCAGGCCTTTAATCCCAGCACTTAAGAGGCAGAGGCAGGTGGATCTCTGTGAGTTCAAGGACAGCCTGGTCTGCAAGAGCTAGTTCCAGGACAGGCTCCAAAGCTACAGAGAAACCCTGTCTTGAAAAACAAACAAACAAACAAACAAACAAACAAAAAAATCATGAGCTTCACAACTGTGAGGACCTTGGAGTGATTTTGGTATGGCCACATCTAACCTCAGTGCCTTAATAAAAAGAAAAGTTAAAGGCAAAAATACATGTGCATGTCACATACATGTATATGGACATGCTTTTAACTATATGCATATTTCCAAGATGCTCAGAAAAGGTTCTCTATTCCTCCCCTATGTTTCAAAATTCTAATATATATATATATATATATATATACATATATATGTATATATATTATACAAACATATATATATGCACGTGTGTGTTGTATAAAGGACTTGGCAAAGGTGCAGTACTTGTGAAACTCTATCCTTTAGCTGAACAAACTTGGCAAAACATTCCAGATATGTCAGAAATAATGTATAAGATTGATAACATGTGCATTGTTGCAATTAAATGCAGTCACAGGGGGTAAATGGAATTTCAAGGCGAGTCTGTGAGAAACAGACACAGTGTTCAGAGAGCGTATGGGGTTCAAAAAATGACAAAACATCAAAGCAGAGGTGGCCATTATTGGATTGATAAGATTCTTTCATTTGTTTGGGTTTTCTAGTAAACACTTGATAGATAGCACAGGGTGGCCTAGAACTCTCGATGTAGCCTTCTGGCCCTGAAACTGTGATCTTACTACTTCAGTCTCTTGAGTACTAGGGATACAGCCATGCAGACCCTTGAATGTTCTACCCTTTCTCACTTTGTTGTCCAAACTGACCTTGAGCTTCTGGACTCAAGTCATCCTCCTGCGCCCACCTCCTGGGTAGCTGGGACACTAGGGCCGTGACATGGCGCTTGACGACTCCCATAGTGATTTTGCTGTACTTTCCATTTCGTTGCCTCCTAACCACAATCCCATGTACCTCGCTCGACACTCTTAATGCTTGACTGTGAATAGATGTTCAGCTGTTATTGCTGGCGAGTGAGCAAGAGCAAGAAGATTTTTGCCTTCAAGACCCACATTGCTGGATACGAGATGAGGAACCAATGTGAACAAACACAAATGGGGAGAGAGACAGAGAGAGACAGGACCATTCTCCCCAAACCAACAATGGAACTCATTAAAATATAGAGAGCTCCAAGGGCAGCTGCCCTCTACAAATCTGTGATCCGGGTCCTTTCTCCTCCTTCCCCACCCGGCCATGGGAGAGAGCTTGCTCAGTCTACACTGCTGTCCACAAGTTAATGATCCTCCTCAGGATCCAGCCTCTCTTCTCCCAGTGCCCCCGTGCCCTCATCACCTTCTCCTCTGTTCTCCTGGCCACACTTTATATAACAAGATTACAGAGCTGGTGACTCCTCATTCCCCAACACAGAGGTTACTCTTCTAATTGCAGCCAACGCTTTCAAGTTCTTGCTTATTTTTAATTACCAATGCCGGAAGCTGCCTGGCCTGTCACAGGATGAGTTTCGGTTCTGAAGAAAGAAACAAAACGAGCCAGCCAGAGAAACAGGGGAATAATCAGAAACCCATTTCCATGCAGATTTCCCTGGTGACAAAGAAAACCAAAGAAACAGAGCAAAGAGCCTCATTGCTATGTTTCCACAGGCTGACACTGGCCTTTGCAAACGTCCAGATCCAATTCTGAAGAGAGTTAAATAAAATCGCCTCATTATACAAGAGTTCTGGGTCCTATAAACATATCAGAAACTCAAACCCTTTGTCTCTGCTTATGATTCACTTCAGATATTTGATTGGCAGGATGAGCCTTAAGCAACGCTTTTATTTTTAAAACAATCCTGCCACAGGGAAGCAAACTTTCCAGCAAAGCCACCAGGGATAATAACCTTCCTAGGAAGAACCTGTGAAGCTATTGTCCTTGTGGGAGGTTCTTTTCTATATGTGGTCTCTGTGGATGCTACAGACAGACATTTATCTTGTATTTCTTAGGTTCCTGGTATTATCATTGAACACAACAATTATCTAATAAGCTACTTAAAAGTATTATTAAAGAGAATTAAATTAAATTATGCATTATTATTATAAACCAGTTTTTAGTTACCATAACCCTGCCAAGGACCAAAGAACTGAAGTCTGTGGCCATCTACAGAGTAGTAAGGCACAAGAGATACGAGCTAAGGAGGGACCAAGAAAATCTATAGCCACCAGCTCACAAAGACCGAAAGATAAATTCAAGGCCAAGTGTGCTTGGCTCCAAAGCCAATGAACTAGAAAAAGGATAGGGCTAAATCTAACTGGACCCAAATATCACTACATTGAAGATCAATTCTAAAAGAATATTAGGTTGTTAGATATTTGATATACAGTCTATGGTCACAGATAAATATGCTCTTTCCTCTTATGCCAATAGAGGTATTGGTGGAGATGTTATGCCAATTTAGTACAATGCTCAGTGTGCCTTACCCAAAATGCATAGCCAGATCCAAAGTAAGGCTAACATACGAACTCCTATTGGCTGGAAAATAAGATAGTCCTGAAATGTCCTCTTCCTAAACAAGAGCGACCCAAGAAGAGATGTTTCATCTTCTGAGCATCCTAGTTCTGTCACTGGAAGACAGCATCTTCCAATGCTAACAGTCCCCTTTATTCCCTGTACTTATCAGGACCAATGACAGCTACAGAAACTCTTCAATCTGTTTAACATGATCGGCTCCTCCTAGAGTCCTCTGCTGTGGTCTACTCTCATCCAGGTCCGTCATTGTGTCTCTGGGCACACATAGTCACCCATCAGCAGATGGTTGACGTTCACCGTACAAACACTCCTCTCCAATTCCCAACACTTACTCTCGACATTCCTGCCTAGAACCTAAAGCTTGTTTATCCGCAGTTATCCCTATATGGCTAAGTTTTCTTTAATAGTCACAGTAGAGCTGGATATAAGGTAGATTGCTTTATGTTCCCTGTAAACATTGCCATTTCTTTTTCCTTTCAAAAGCCTAACTGCTTTGAAATGGATGGTATTAGCCAACTAATTTCCTTACTGATGCCAAGTACCTGCCTTATCCTTGATTTGTCCATTCGGTGTTGTGCCTCTCCTCCGTCTCTATCCCTGCAAGGTTTTCCTGGGTTCCAGGATCACCTGATGATCTAATGAAGACTTTGTTAAGTCTTGATTTTCCTCCATCCCATTTGAGATGGACTGAGTATCTGATCCCTTTCACAACTTTTCCTAAAGACATTTTTGGTTCCCCACTACCACCCCCTACGTTGCCTTTCTACTATCCTATATGATAATATTTGGAGACAGAGCTTTTGGAGCGTCATTATTTTTAGATTAGGCTATGGCAATGGGGGCCTTTTTGAAAACATTAGTAGCAAAATAAGATGAAAAAAACATTTCTTCCTATTTCCTTCCGTTCCTCTTGTATCAAGTATATACCTAGGAAGGGCCATACGAGAAACCTGTCCAGAAGAGGAACTTCATGAGAACCCAACCATACTGGCACCCATATAATATATGTAATTTGGGACTATGAGAAAATAAATTTTGTAAGCTACTAGTATATGGTATTTTTTATACCCTTCTGAAGTGAGTTGTATACCACTTGAGACATTCAGGTACCAATGCCAGCAACCTTGTCAGCCCCAACAAATGCTTCTCTTTCTTCATTGAGGAAGAGGTGTAAACTTTTGTTTATACCTCCATTCTAGTCTCTCCAGTCCTCACTAGTATCCTGTAGCCCGCTCCCAGGATCTACCCATGACACCCTCCCCTTTTCCTGACTCCATCTGCCTTGATGCCATAGCCCAACGCTGTATCAACTGCCCACACAGTGCTATTTTAATTCCAACCACTTTCTCAGCAGGGTCCTACCCAGATTGTTTGCCTATTTGCTTTTCTAGTAGAACAATTAGAGATTCCTAAATATGCTCACAGCGTCATCAGCTGGGTTTGATTTTAATAGTATGCCTAGAAATCCCAGTGGGTATTCCAAAAGCCCAGTGATAATTTCTCCACTTTAATGCATTTCTTCTCAAGGTGAGTGGTTTATATTTTTTGCACATTGATCCATCGCTGATGCATCATTCGACAAAGACTAAACCAACTCCATGCCAACCACTGTGCTAACGTGAACCCAGTGGTCAACACACAAGCTTCACTATCTTGGTGTTTTCCTCTCCTATACTACACATCACTTCTCACTCAACAGTAGCTCCTGTATCCCTGTTTTCACACCAGAGTGGATGGTCTTGTCAACTCTACTCTAAAGCTAATTCTCTTCAGTGTCTCTCCCCTCTTATCTTCTCAGTGATTTTACCTCTGCAATTGTACACCATGCTCCATAGCATTGATCTCTATTTCTTTACTGTATCTTCTTTAGTGCTATATATAAATTATCTTTTATCCATCCATCTAAAAATAATGGACCAAAAAAAAAAAAGAATCTCACATTTTTCCTCGGCTCACTCTTATGTTCTCGTCCCCCTCTTAGCCTCACAAAATTCTGGCATTTCCTCATGATTTTGTCACATCAATCAGCTATCTTTGGAAGACCAACTTGTCTGGTAATTTTCCCATCTTCACATTCTATATAGGATAAAAGTTAAGCAGGTAGGCCCTAGCGATGTACTGGGTTCACACCCATTTTTCATTATCTAATTGCTATATAACCTTTGGAAAGCTGTATATCTTTGGGACCTTCATCTTCTTAATAGAGAAATGAATGGCGCCACTGTACAAACCCCACAGATGAGTGGTGTGAATTAAGTTTACCTATCTGTGATGCAAACTTAGTTCACATCACGTGTCTATGAGACTGCATCATCTAGAGCTGTGGTTCTCAACCTTTGTGTCCCAATCCCTTTGGGGGTCACATATTAGCTATCCTGCATATCAGGTATCTAAATTACGATTAATAACAGTAGCAGAATTTCAGTTATGAAGTAGCACTGAAATAACTTTTATGGTTGGGGTCACCACAACATGAGGAACTGTATTAAAGGGTCACAGTATTAGGAATGTTGATAACCGCTGATCTAGAGTGTGTTTCGGCCTTTAGACCAAGGGCCACAACATTGTAAGGGATGGAGATATATTTCAGCGGTAGAGTACTTGCTTATAATCTTCTATATCTCAAAATTACAAGCATCATTATGATTATCATCTCTACTGAAAAAATGGGAGTTCTTATCTTAGAGGATCCAAAGCATGGGTCTGGGTAGTCTAAACTACCTCCCTTTCAAACTCTCTGAAGCCTTCTAAGTTTTCCCTGTTTCATTTATCAAGACAGAACTTTGTGATCAGTGCTGAGCATCGTACTCCTCTCTACCACCGTTCCTACCTTTGTGCTCCCAGTGCAATAGAAGCCCATAGATTTACATAACCTCCACGAGACAAGGCTTCTGTCGTGGTCTATCCTGGGCATCAGCCTCATATGCTAGATAACTACTTACTCTTTCTACTTAGTGTCTAAGATGCAGCCCAGACTTCACATGAACAACGGTTGCACAAATCTTCAACTTCTCTAAAATCCCCAGTAAACTACACAAATAGCTGATTAACTCAAAATTCAAGTTTTTCTATATAATACACTTTTCGTTTCTTCCATTTTCTCAGACTTTCGTTCCTTCAACAAATATTCATCAGCACCTGCGATACATAAATCATTGTTCTAGGCACTGATTATAAAGATATCCACACATCAAAACGGAAATTCTTGCTTCCTTTGAGTGTGTTTTCGTGTCTGGAACGCATTTATTTTTGTGCTCACTGCCCTCTTGTTTCTATTCTAACTTTAAACTACTACCTTCCGTCTTTAGAGAAATTACACTGCTTTCCCTATTCTTCCTCTCATTTCCACGGATGTCCCTAGGTTCTCTACATAACAAAAAACACTGTAAAACTTCAGCTTATTTCTCTTAGAAATGGTAGGAACCCCAACATTGGTATGTCTACCCAAACAACATCTGAACATGGACAACTCCAAAAGACGAGATTTCCTAATGTGGAAGGGGGAAAAAAAATCTCACTGGACTCCACCCCTAGACAGAACCACAGTCAACCAAGAAATCCTGAGAAGGTGAGAATTAGCAAGCTCCAGGGATGAGCACCTGTAGCACAATTAATAAAAACCCAGAGGTAAATATTAGGATTCTATCTGAAGATCAGGAAAGCAAAGCAGCCAACCACTGGCTGAAATGGCTATCCTGCCTACAGGAATCCTCAGAATGAGACAGAACCTGAGAACTTTCTCATCCCGTCTTATATTTCTTTCCAGTGTTGGGATTAAAGGTGTGCACCATTACCACCTGGTTTCCATGGCAAACTAGTGTGGCTACTGGGATTAAAAGCCTGTATCACCACTGCCTGGTCTGTAAGGCTGACCAGGTTGGCTGTGTTTCACTCTCTGATCTTCAGGCAAGCTTTATTTACTAAAATACAAGTGAAATCTCACTACAAGCCCCTCAACAGCCTTCCAATACCAAGAGGTCAGCCCTGAAATATTCCACAGGAAGAAATACCAAATGAACCAGGAAGATTGTATTTATGTATTTATAAATACATTTAACAATAACCACCAAACATCGAATTTGAGAGGAACCGATCAAAAGAAGCATGAAGGAGAATAAAGGGAAGCAAAGAAAGGCGAAAATAATACAATTGTACTTTAAAAAAAATTAAAGTGACTCTTTGCTTAATTGTCTCAAGATACTTCTGCTGGGCTTGTGATGAAAGCCAGGTTCTGTCCTCACCTTCATGCCCTGCTCCATGTCTCTGCTGGGCTTCCTGGTCCCTGGAAGTCTAGTTCTCTCTGTCTCCTCCAGAACTATTGCATCTGTTTCCTACGTGTGCTCACAACCCAGGTGCACACCAGTTCTTTTCCAGCCCACTATCTGATCCTGTAGCACATTGCAGCTCCCGGTCATGCTCCTTACAGCCATTCTGCTGTCTTTCTATATGTGTCATACAGTGCTGCTTGATACATTCGCTAGGGCACCCAGTGCTTGACATCTTCGTCACCCCATTTAGGTGATTGATGTGTTCATATTTCCTTCTTCAGACTTTGGTCATGCTAAGGCCAGGGTCCCCGCATTCTAACTATCGGATATTTCTCTGAATCTTCGGCTACCCTGCACACCATATAGACAAAGTAATAGCTACAAAGTTACATGAAAATGAACGGCTTTGGATTAGGGAGTTAATATCCTGACAACCGTCAGTTATGCGGCCAGCTTCGTGGTATGACCTTGAATATGTACTTTGCCTGGGACTCAGTTTCTTCATTTGCAAAATCAGGCAATTTAGAGGTGACACTTCATTGTGGTTTTAGCTTGAGTACTCTGACTACAAAGGACTTGTTTTTAAATTCTGACTCTCTCTTCTGGCTAAATGGCTTTAAAGAAGCTAATTAAAACTGCCTATCTATCCAGGGAGTTCCCGTGAGAATTAAATAAAACAACAAACTAAAGGATGCTCTACAAGCGCTCCTGATGACTTTTCTCTTTTCCCTTTTTCTGCTACGAAATAACAGGCAGCCTTCCTTGAACCCAGCAGCCCCTGGCTAAAATATACAGAGTAAGAGAAGCACACGCCAAGTTAAGGCTACAGATATTCATTTTTATCCCATCCTCATTTCAAGTATACTGAAGTACAAAAGGACATCCCTCAGCTTTGTTTGTCCCCAGCTCAAATATATTAAAGAAATTAATGTAAATAAAGAATAAAAAGAACCTTGCTGAATATGGTCACAGAGCGGGGAGAAGATGTTTGCACTCAGAAGAAAGGAGTTTATGCTAAGCTTTGCAGAGTAGAAGTCCAGTTCTGTGGAATGCAAGGAGTTCCTAAGGGAGGAGGATCCTGGAGGCCCCAGGGACTTCCACTCCAGCAGTCTCCAGTGGACATCTGGATGAAGCCTCGGGACTTCAGGAGACTTCAGATGCCTCAAGGAGCTCCGGATGCTGCAAGCCGCAGCTGCTCTGAGAGCCCCTACCTGCTTCCTTGACAATGTCTACCAGCTGGGAAGGGGAGCCAGCATTTAGCAAGGCCTAACAGCTGTCAACTGCACTTCTGCGTGATTTATATAAGCTTCGCAACAAACCTTGAAGCAGGGAGCAGTTTTGTCAGTTCCCATTAGTTGAGTTTCTGTTGTGTGACAGATGTGTCTTAGACTTCATCTCCATCTTTACAGTAATCCTGGAAAAAGACAGAATTGTGCACTTTGTGGAGATGAGGGAATTACGGTTTGGAAAGATGAGCTAACGGCTAGGAGTCCCTTTAGCAGGCAGTCACAGGGATGAGACTGAAAACTCACACTATTTGAATCACGGGCTTGAACCATGGACCGGCCTGAAGACCTCGTTGTTCCAAGAATAGGGTCTACGCGTGTATTTATATACACTTTCTGCTTAACTTACTTTCAAGTCATTCTATAAAAGAACTAAATGGAATCCTAGTGTGTTCGTAGAATTAATTATTTGCGGCCTTAATTTTCTGGATCTGAGTTACTGAAATGTTCTTTACTTCCGTTCCAAATGTGCCTGTTATGCGTCGTCCTCTCGAAGCCCAGATGAACGGGGCCAGATATCCTTTTATCTCCAAAAGGCTACGTTTTAGGGTAAAATAGTCAGAGAGGTGGTGGGGGGATGAAATGAAAAAACTGGTGGGAGGAGCTTGTTGCAGTCCAGTCTGTAATACGGTCCGCTAATGTTATTATTTACACAATTCTACTTTCTCCTGAAAACGCAATCTCTCATTTTAAAACGTACAAGTGAGACTGTCTATTTCCAGAATTCCCAAACTTCAGGTGGACTTCTTGGATCCTTAACACTTTCTGCCTAGTTTATACTTCTTTCTTTCTTGTACTGCTTATGAAAACAGTATATCCCTGAGGTTAGAATCTGGTTTATCCAGTTTATTCTGCATTCTACTTAGAAACATATTGGTAGAAGGAAGGAGAAGAGGAAGGGAGAGGAGCAGGAAAGTGGGGGTAGGGATGAAAGACAGAGAGAGGAAGCTGGGAAAGCAAAAGGATTGGAGGGAAGGTGGATGAAGAGAAAGGAGAAAGAGGGAAAAGATAAGAAGAAGAACACGTGCAGACAATACAGGTAGAGGACATCAGACACGTTGGGCTTGAAACGCACCTCTGCAGCAGTGGTTAGACGCTTGCTTGCTACCCTCTAGGCTGTGGGTGTGGTCCTTGGCAAGAAGAATAAGAGGGGAGGGGATAGGAAAAGGAAAGAAAAGGAGAACTGCTTCCATTCCAGATAAACATATCTAATCCTGCATGCTTGAGTGAATAATAACAAAGTTATAATTTTATTTACTCTTTATTATACACATCTGACTCCATCCATTTGGGAGCACCTGTCTTGTGCTTTGCAGGGTTATCTCAGGTAGCTGTTACTGCTTACCTAAGTTTGATAAATGATGAGTTTTTATCCTAGGGGCTCAGCATCATGCATGGACACTCAGAGTTGGTCTGGGTGGTTCTATCCCGAACCCGGCTCTCTGCCAGCAATATTCCAGGTTCTCCTTCCCTTTGACACGCACCACCTCTTCATATATACTTCCAGCAATATTCCAGGTTCTCCTTCCCTTTGACACGC
>NC_022023.1:4360108-4393757 GCF_000317375.1 Microtus ochrogaster
CTTCCCTTTGACACGCACCACCTCTTCATATATACTTCCAGCAATATTCCAGGTTCTCCTTCCCTTTGACACGCACCACCTCTTCATATATACTTTCTGTTTCTGTATGTGCTACAACAATTCTTTTTTAAAAAAAGTCATTATTGCCCCAACTGTATTGGCCCTCAGGGGTGCAATGCCTGACATTGACCTAACAATGTGCCAGGCATGTCTTGGGCTCTAATGGACTTTTCTAAGTTTCTGGAGGATTCTGTGAAGCAAATGGTTCTTATTTTCATAATTTGGTCGCTTAATTTCTGTCTGTGTCATGAGAGAGAAGGGTTGGTTTTCTATGTATCTTGGTTCCTTTTTGTATTTCTCCTTCTCTACTGCTATGAATGTGGCTTTCCTCCCAAGACCTCCAGCTGAAATATGATTGTCATTATATTGCTATTGGAAGGTCTTTAATAGCAGTAGAGCTTTAAGAGGGATAAATGCCTTGTTGAGGGGATGGGTTTAATACTCCAGGTTGCTATAGCACAGTCCAGTCTGTCCTGTTCTGTCTCTTATCCTCATCAGGCTGCCTACTGACTTTCCACCGTGAGATAAAACAGCATAAGGCCCTGGCTGACAATTTATCCTTAGACATCCCAAGTTCTTGAATCATAAGCCAGAAAACCTGGTTTTTTCCCCCTTTGGTTATTTTGTAATGGTAAATGGCCTAAAACATACCCTAAGCATATGTTGATTACAAGAAAATATGTCATTTTGTAAAAATAAAATTTTCTGTGTCATAGGTTTGACTCAAGACATCAAGATACTTGAATGAATGAATAAAAATAGTTGCTAATGAAGGCCCCATCAGATTAGATGGAGACAGTCACGCACATTGTCATAGTAGAGGCAATGCCTGAGAAGAGAAAGAAACACCCGAGGAGAAGGACCTCTTCACCCTATTCTGCAGTGTTTCTTTCAAATACTTTCATGCTATTGTTAACTTATACATATTGCCAGTCCCACATACCCATTGGTGCTGAATATTCCTGAACCAACAGCTGTAGAATACAACTGTTGTTCTTCAGGACAGTGGATAAGAGTGTTGGCTGGAGAAGTAATAGGCTCTGGGTTCTAATGTGTAGGACCCACATAAAATTCTGGCTGTTTTATCATGTGCCTATGGTCCACAGCTGTGGTGTAGGTAGAGACCAGAAGACCCACTGGGGCTCTCTGGTAACCAGCCTAGCTCCAGATTCAGTGAGACAGCCTGTCTCAAGGCCATCAAGCAGGGAGGGACAAAGCAGGACCCCTCTGACCTCCAGGCATGAACACTATGTTCATGTACTGTCGACAGAGGTTTCTGTCCCACCAGCTCTGTCAGTTGTCCAGTCCCGAAGGAACACACAGAGGTCTACATCAATTATAAACTGGTTGGCCTAGCAGCCCAGGCTTCTTATTAACTAATTCTTACATCTTACAGGAACCCATTATTCTTATCTGTGTTAGCCGCCGCGGGGCTTTGTACTTTTTCAGAGCGGCTATCTTTCTTCCTCTAGCTGAGTCACGAGTGACGACTGAAACTTTCCTCTTCCCAGAATTCCCGTTGCCAAGCCTCTACTTCCTGCCCGACTACTGGCCAGTCAGCATTTTATTAAAAATAATACATGTGACAGGATAAAAGACCATTGTCCCACAGCAATATACCACATATGTAAATATACACAGCACACAGAAAGTAAAAATATTGCAAAGTTGCTTCTACATAGATTCTAGACATATCGATATTCTAGAATATATAATACACTGTATCTTGTCATAATCCTTTAGGTCATATAGTTTGAGAACTCTCTGTGTAACATTTATATTTAAATAATTATTTTAAGTATTAGAATTCAAAGTTCATAGGTGGGTTGCATAAATTATCTACAAATACTCCTTCATACATATACTCCTACAAATACTCATACATATTCCAAGTATTTTTGTATCTGATTGGGATCCTGAAATAAATCGTCCACAAATGCCGAAAAACTATTGCCAATCTTCTCATGCATGTCTGCAAGTTATACAGACACTGGCTAGTTGGAGTATATCAACAAGCAGAACTGTTAGAATATTACCTTGGCTTTTCATACTGAGATCCTAAGTCCTCCCACTAAGGCCGATAAGAGAGGCAGCATCTGAATGAACTCCTAACAGAACTGTCAGTGTGCAATTTTTCACTGGCTCCCAAGTTCCCCTACTATTTGGCCGATGGCTTTATTAGACAAATCCTAGAAACAGCAGTCATCTAAAACTAGTAGTCTGATTGTCTCTCCCACTGACACGGTTGACCGAAAACTTGTCCTACGAGAGGGAACAGCCACAAGAAGGCATGACCTTATCCTGCGGTGCAAACTCATGTCTCATTCAGTTGAATGCGAGGCTCAAGCATAACATCAATTGAGAATACACAGATAAACAAAAAGACATCAGTAACAGAAGCCTGAATAATGGACCCCATTAGGTCCTACACTCTAGTCCTCAACAATGTAAGACCATTTAACCTTTCTTGGAAATAGAATTTGTTTGGCTGTGATTAAAGTTACAGGCTTTGAGATGTAAAACTAGATTGTCTCTGTGAGTTAAAGCTAATAATATTGGTGAGTCCTAAAAAGCTGGTGGCATTTCCTGGCTGCAGTGAGACAGTGATTTGTCAAGAAAACTATAACATGAGAAGAACCAAACCCTGCATTACTGGTTTTGAAGATGGACGTAAGGCAGACACAGTAATGCAGCCCATGAGCAGGGGACACAACCCGAAAAGATAAATGACTTTATGACCAAGCTCCATAAAGCAGCTGCACACCCCTACACTTTGATACCCAATCCAACATTTCTAATGAATAGATGTTGCTTTGCCATCAGCTCAGAGATATTTCCTTATAGCTACAGTTCACACCTAATGCAGATTATTTCTCTTGTAGAGTCCCGTCTTACAAACTTTCCCATGATCCATTTGTGTTCTGTGATGTGGAATTTATCCTCAACTCTCATAAATATGAGACAGCAGATAACCAGCTTTGAATGGTAATTGGTTCATGTAAAATGTACCAGTTAAACGTGCTCAGTTACACATGTATGTATCTATTTGTGGGGGTATATGCACACACACACACACACACAAATAAAGCACACACACATGTGTATAGGATAGAGGTTAACACTGAGTATCTTCCCCAATAGCTATATATCTTACTTTTTGAAACAGAGTCTCTAAGTAAACCTGTAGTTTATCAATTAGTCTAGCCTGGCTGACCACTAAGACTCAGGAATCCCTCTGTTTCTGTTACTGTAGTGCCTCTCTTCTTTGTGGATGCTGGGAATTGGAACTCTGGTTGTCAGGTTTTTGCATCAAGTAATTTACTGATTGAACCATTGCTCTAGCCCCTGGATATTTCTAAACAGTCTTTTATATGCAAATAATGCTATTTTGTTTATATATATTTCCTTTTACATTTTCTCTTTGTTTACATCTGCAAACACACACACACACACACACACACACACACACACCACAACACATATAGCCCAATCTCGCTGTACTGGAGAATTGGAAGACTGAAGTTTGTGCAGAAGTTTGTGTCAGGAAAGTAACAACTGGGTATTGGATCATGTCTATGATTCAAGAGAAAGGTATGCTCAGATCTATCACAGAAGAGACCATGGGCCAAAAGAAAAACGAATAGTGTAATGGTGTCAGGACTGAGCTGAAAACAGGGATTTTGTTTAAGTGAAAGATGATAACAGACACAGTAATGAGAGCAGATTTTTGGGAAGCCAGTTTCTAATCTTCTGTCTTTATGGACTCAATTCTTGTCTTGAGGTATCTTCAGCTCAAAGCCATTTGGAGAATACCAGTGTTGTTTTTCTGAGCTGCCATTCCAAGTCTTTTTTGTCTAACTGTCAACGTTTTCTATTTAGCACTTACCAAGTTCTTGTTTCATAAAATGAAAAATAGAACCTATTTGTGGCCATTGTCAGGTCTTTGGCAGTTGTATTTATACAGCTGGCGAACAAGCAGTCACCGTGTGAAGAATCAAGCAGTCCTTGTCGCTTGTCAGGGTTGGCTATGAGTTATTGAGAGAATACTGAGGCACATTTTATTTTTAGGATCTCTGAAACTCAAGTCTATCCTTAGACATAAATAAACTTCTCATTCTTTGATTATGTCTATAAAATGCATTTGTTGCATTCTGCTACAATGTGGGGAGAGGGGGGCACTTCTGTACTGCTGTTTGGGATGTAAACTAGCGGAGCCACTTTGATAACTAAGTCTAGAGATTCTCCAAAGGACTAGAAATAGAACTATCATGTGACCCAGACATATCACTCCTAGGCATATGCCCAAAGGATTTGTAGCTCTTCTATACAGACACTTGCACATCCATGTTTACTGGAACTCCATCCACAATAGCTAAGGAATGGAATCAACATAAATATTGATCAACAGCTGATTAGACAATAAGTGTGGCATATTATATACAATGGAAAAGTTGTAGGTCTAACAAAACCAAAATTATGGAATTTTCAGGTAAATGGATGAAACGGGGAACAAGTAGATTATACTATATGAGATACACAGGCCCAGAATGACAATGCCCCATTTATCTCTCACACATGTTGGTTTAATGTTGTGTGTTTAGCGTGGAGTTCATGCACAATCTGGGAAAGGATGGAAGAGAGTGTTGCTCATAGGTAAAGTTAGGGGAAAACTGGCCAAGGAATGGTCTAAGTATAGAGAGGTGATGAAACAGGGGAGATAAAATATGCAGGGACAGATGGGGCAATCAAAATGAAGGGAGCATGCAAAATAATATATCATCTTATAACCCAATTGAAAATATTAAGAAAACTATAAAGGCAGATACCTTACATTGCTAGACAACTGATTTATTCTCATTCTGAATGAGAAGCTGCAGTGTTTCAGCAAATATGTGGTCAATAAGACCTGGCAATTTTGACTCCATATTTGCTGAAACACTGCAGCTACTCATTCAGAACGAGAATATATCAGTTACACTTGCATCTCATTTCAAGTATGAGATCTGAAACTGTGGCTATTTAAATTTATAACTTTTGTACATATTGATATTTCTATCTATGGGTAAACTTGTGTTCAGGTTACTCTCCTCTCTGTTCTCTCTTATCTTCCTCCCATTCCTGCTAGCGCCCCCCTTGTTTCTCTCTACATCTCCTTTTCATATTCATGATTCTTTGTTTCGCTTTATGTTGTGCTGAGTTTTTTAGGGGGTAGAGTTTAATTATGAGAATAAGGGGTTTTGGAGAGGATAGGAGAAGGGGTGCAGAGAAAGAAGAAAGAGAGAGGAGAGGGGGTAAGAGCAGGGTCAGTAGTTACCTCTTCAAAATTTTCAGGTCTTATTGACCACATCCTAATTGAATTATTCCTCCCCTAATTTGCCCTGCCCAGGAAGAGACTTGATCAGTTGTCCTTATCAACTGAGACCATGAAACCACAGATGACAAGTTCAGCAGAACTGCCATATATATGGGCTGCCAACCAATACAGACTCTGCCACCATTGTTTTTTTCTTACTTCCACTTAGTTGGGGTTTTTATTTGTCTCCCCCCTTCTTTAAAAGACAGGTGTTTCTGCTGCTCACACTGGCCATGGAATCCCTGTGTAATGGATAATGATGTTCAACCCGGGATCTCAGGATTCAGGGCTGGCATAAGGAGCGTGTGCCACCACTATCAGTCTTATAGGGCTGATAAAATTTGAGCCCAGGGCCGGGCAGTGGTGGCACACACTTTTAATGCCAGCTCTTGGGAGGCAGAGGCAGGCGGATCTCTGTGAATTTGAGTCCAGCCTGGTCTACAAAGGGAGTTCCAGGACAGGCTCCAAACCTACACAGAAACCCTGTCTCAAAAAACTAAAAGAAAAAAAGAAAAAAATTTTGAGCCCAGGGATTTCTGCATGTTAAGCAAGAGCTCTACCAATTGTGCTACATCTCCAGCCATAAATTCATCTTTTAATCATGGTTGAACACATTTTCTGCCTCTTTGTAGTCTTCCTCCCAATAATTCATTTTCATTCACAACCATATTGCAAATTCCCTTGAATGAGTTTCCAATTCAAATATCCACATGCCACTGTATTTCTTAAATATCTTATTTCTTAAAACTTAATATAACCCACACTGGGTACATTATTCTCTTCTTTTCTCAATCTATACTTTGTTTATGGATCCCTTGTAGTTCCATCATTGGCCATATATTCATATTAAACCCCTAGAAGTGCTTTTCTACTTTCTGACTTCTTTCCTGAAGGTTTGACATCTTATCACCAAAGCTGTTTATTTCATATTTCTTTAAGAAAATTTATTTCTTTATTATATGTATGGGGGTCAGCATATATGTATGTTTAACATGGTGTGTGGTACTTGCTGAGGCCAGAAGAAGGTGTTAGATCTTCTTGTGGTTTGAATAAGATGACTCCCATAGATTAATATATCTGAATGCTTTGACACACAAAGTGGTACTATTTGAAAAGATTAGAAGGATCAGGAGGTATGGCCTTATTCTAGGAAGTTTGTCACTGAAGGTGGGCTTTGAGGTTTCAAATGCCTATGCCAGGCCCAGCCTCTCCCTTTCCACCTGTGAATCAGGATGTAACTCTCAATTACTTCTCCAACACCATGACAGCCATGCCTGCTGCCATGTTCCCTCCCACAGTAATAATGGAATAAGCCTGTGAAATTAAAAGCAAGCCCCAAATTTAATGCTTTATCTTTATAAGAGTTGCCTTTGTCTGTGTGTTACTGTAGGAATTCCTTCAGCCAGTAGCCTTTTAGTTACCTGCCTATTTGGGCATGGCCTCATATACTATAAATGCCCATGTAAACCTTGGTTCTGGCATTTTGGTGCCGGGTGGTACTGGTGGTGCACACCTTTAATCCCAGCTCACAGGCGGCAGAGACAGGAGCATCTCTAATAAGTCTGAGGACAGCCTGGTCTACAAGGTGAGTTCCAGGACAGACTCTAAAGCTACAGAGACACCCTGTCTCAAACCCTTCCCCCCAAAAAAGGAAAGAAAAAAAAGAAAATAGGAATTTTGTTGTGATACCAAAAAAGGATGGCGTTGCAGCCTAAACAGCCTGCGCAAACTCCAAAGACGCCAATTTCTAGATATGTGTCCTTAATTGGTGACTAGATCTCTCTCATCTTCAGTTTTCTTATTTGACAAATGAGGATAATTATGCAAATTAACCTGATGTCTAAGAGGCCTATTATAAGTAGATAAAAAATAAAAACACAGTAATACCATTCTCAGCATATTGTAATGTTCCAATAACTAGAACATTGCATTAATTTTACTAAGAAGCATCAAGTCCAAGCAAAGCATATCTTTTTTTATTTTATTTATTTATTTTTTCAGATCTACTAGTGCGAGTTTTTATTTTTACTTTTTTTTGAGATACATAATTTCATGACAGCAATTGAAACAATATATATTAAATGAAATACTATTCACATCAGGACATAACATCCAAAGAATAGTGAAGTTGCTGGCATTCCATGAAAGCATGTTAATTCTAGATGGGAAAATCCTTCTAGTTCTTTTTTTTTAAATTTATTTATTTATTAAAGGAAAGCATATCTTAAAATAAGAAACCTATATCTCATATTGGAAATTGGGGTGGAAGATTTCTTTAAACTTTTCTTTTCCCTCTCCCACTTTCCCACAAAGTTTTAAAGATATCAGCAGACTTAGATTGTTTCAGTAACTGTAGCCTCACTAAAATAATCTGCTAAATTAGACCCTATGAAGAATGAACTGGAGCAGAGAAGGACCAGAGGCAATGAGACTCATTAGGAGGCGATGATTATCACCATTATCATTGGAATTTCCTTGCATGCATAATGATCGTCCATCTTACTTGTGTTCACAGCTAGATGCCCGAACCTCATGAGTTTTCATCAGCTTACTCCCTTCTTCCGCTCTACCCATGTAAGTAAGCACTTACGACATCCTGACCATTTTACTTCTCAAGTGCCTGTTAAATGGGATCCGCTCATCTCTACCCCACTGACCTTGAGTACTTCTTCTGCAGACTTCTGTAAGAGCTTCCTAATTAAGAACAACTGCAGGTCCCACCTCCTTCCCTCTATCCATTTGTACACCGTATCCAGTGTCTCTTTTAGGGAAGGCAAATACCATTAAGGTCAAATCTGTTGACTTAGTAAGTTCAGAATTGAAGCCAAATCCTGGGACTTGATAGACACATCTCTTCATAGCAGTTATTGTAGACCTCAGGTTTCTCATTCCTTTCCTTCTCCTACCACACTTTTTCCACCATTGCTGTTCCGATGTTCAAACTTTTCATTTTCCCTTCTCTATTGATGCTAGATTTGATCATTCTTACTTCTCTGCCTGGAATCTGCCTATACCTCTCTGGCAATCATCCTTTCTAATAAAAGTGTTCTTTTGGGAATTCTTCCAGACGTGTTATAAAAAAGATGCTTCCTCTATGACCCTCTAGCATCTGGGAGCCATTGCATTATTAATGTTAATTTTCCAGCACATGGGAGTTTAAAGAGTAAACACTCTCATTTTTGACAAGTGGATAGCAAGGTGACCTTGATTTCTTCATTTTATAAGCCCTGAAAATAACAATGTCTCATTCCAAGGGCTATTGGAAAAATTAAATACACCTTATATACCTAAAAGTATTGACAAATTTTAGTTTTAGTATGACCTCTGATTCCTTGAATTCTTTCATAGAAATTACTTTGGTGTGGTTCCTAATCGTTTCAACCAAATTGACAGTTCCTTGACCCTTGTTCTCCTAACTCTAGGTCAATGGTTCTCAACCTTTCTATTCCTGCAGCCCTTTAATACAGTTCCTCATACTGTGGTGACTCCCAAACATAAAATTATTTCACTGCTACTTCATATCTGCAATTTTGCTACTCTTATGCATCACAATGTATATATCTCATATTCAGGGTATTATGTATGTGACCCCTGTGAATTCCCAAAGGAATCTAGACCCATAGGTTGAGAGCCCCTGGTCTAGATAATCTTCAACCTCAGGGTTGTGTTCTAATGACTCCAGTCTCGCACAGACTTCTGTAAGTTCATCAGAAAGATTTTCCTAAATTCTCTATTGTTTGAAACATTTTGTCCTTTTCTGTATCTCTGCTTGACTCTTTCTGTCCTAGTCAATATTCTCAGCCTGAAATTAGAGGTATATTGTTTAAGTCCCATTTCCTCATTAAAGAAAGAATGAAAGAAATGAAGGTAGGAAGGGAGGAAGGATGGAAAAAAAGAAGGAAGGGAAGAAAATGAAACCTATACACTCAAGGGCTGCTCCTGGGATGGTAACTTGTATTACTTCTCTTCCACCATGTCCACAGAATAGTCAGGTATATATGAGAGATCCTGGGGGAACGATCAGGACACAGCACTTCGTCCTTCTTTCAGCTGACTCTCATTGGATATAGGCCGTGTGCAGGGAGTAAGGTAAGAGAATTGAACAGGCATACCATATTTAGTGGGCAAACCTCCCCCAACACCAATGCCAGGGTCTCATTTCTGTGCCTCGATGATGATGATGATGATTATGATGATGATGATGGAGTCTCAGTTTCTATAGTCTAGTGTTTGAAGATTTCAAGAATATCATAAGAAAGAAGCATTTTTGAAAATTGGAAACAAAACTAAATAAAACAGCAACAAAAACAAAATTATTGAAACCAGCAAGGACTGAACTGCCATTATGCCCATTGACAGCATCATTAAGAAACACTGATAAGACATGAGACCCAGGGAAATCAGTGATCTTTTTTATTATTTTTTGAAGAGAATAGAGAATAGGGTATGCCAGAACCAGAAGAATAGGAAGGATTCCTTCCGAGAGTAGTATGCTATATAGATTGCTAGAGAGACCTTGTCAAGTTTTGTGGGTGTCTTTTTTTTTCCTTCATCAACCTTCTCTTACACTTGAATATGAACTCCTTCTATAGTACCTGTCCATTGGACTTATGTAAAAATCCAGCAAATGAAGAAAAATGCTCCCCATTTCACGGAAGTGGTTTCAGCAATGTCACGTCCCAGCGACTGTAGAGCAGAACCTGTCCTGTCACTGTGCCTTAAAGGATGGGTCACATTCTGGCAAGCAGAGATGTTCTCCCACAAGCTTCTCCTTTGTTCCTTTTTCTTCTGTTTCTCACTTTCCTTTCTGAAAGGCATTTACTCCATTCTCATTGTCTGTTTCTCCAGAGCACTGGCTCGTTCATGAACAAGTCCTTAAAGGCCTATCTCGGATGGCACCTTACATTGCTCGCATTATTATTCAACCATAATCATCTTGGCATTGTTATGTTTGCTGATTTGCCCCTAAATGCTCAAAAAATTAGTATCCAATATGTTAATGCTTTAATGATTTTTAAATCTTTTTTTTAATTTGCCAAGTAGAAAGTTTTATTTTTTATTTTTTTAAAAAACCTAACTCACTGGTATTAAAATCTTAATTTCTCTCCTCAGAAAGCAGAGTGGAGAGGGATGAGAGGTAGATGGGGAAATTGCTAAATCATGCGGGTATTATGAAGCCATCAGCGAACTAATCCTGAGGATTACCAGTGTATCAAGAAATGGCCTGGGCGTGTGAGACTGTGTGGAAGGATTTGAATTAAAAAGTAGGGAGACTTGAAGACACGTGTAGCAAGAGGGTAGGTCCTAGCTTCTAAATGCCGCCAAGTGAAATGTCCCTTTAAATAGGAGGACAGAATGAAGGAATGAAAAATTGTTTTAATTTAAACCTAAGAATTAAGCACAGGCTACAAAGCTGTAACACTAGCCTGTAACCACTCACTGAATTATTAGCACAGAAAGTGATAAAGGCACAAGGGAAGTTGCTTGTATTACTCAATTGCCCTGGAAAACGGAGGAACCCTTGGTTTATCCTTTTTTCTATCTGTATGCATGTACATATTTATGACAGGTTTTTTTGGGGGGGATGTATGTCTACAAACACATGTGCATGGGTGTGCATGGTCTTGCAGAATCCAGAGGTTACTGTCAGGTGTCTCCCCTCCAACACTTTCTGCCTTAGTGTTTGGACAGAGTGCTCATCAAGTTGGCTAGGCTGGCTGGCCATCAAGCCTAGGGATATTCCTTTCTCTGTCTTCTCAACTCTGTGGTTCCAGTGTGAACTCTGAGTTCAGATGTGATGCTGGGATCTGAACTCAGGTTTTCATGCTTAAATTATGCCTCAATCCTTACACTCAGCATTTTCCTTGCTTGCTCTTGCTCATCTTCCCTGCCCCTGCCTCTATTTATTCATCACAGTTTTGTGTTTACTAGAGCGGTGTATACCATACTGCTCACGGCATGGCGTCAGTCCTATGTTCCCTATTTTGTAATCTAGATGCCCCAGCTGAGGTGGCAAGGTTTTCTCTCTGCCTATTTCACATGGCTTACAGGTAGTTTTGGCTACACTGTGTTTTCTCTCCTTCTCCATCCTTCTGTCTCTGTCTCCTTCTTTCTTGCTGTGCACGTGCACTCGTGCATGCGAATATGTGTGTGAGGGAGGGTTGGAGGTGTGCGTGCGCTCGTGCACATTCCCCAGTTTCTCTCTGTCCTCACCCTATCTTTGTACAATGATAACAAACAGGCTGCATTAGGACTTTCTTTAAGAGCCTCATATAATCTTCTGTTCAAATGCAGTCACACTCTGCCATATGGGGACTTAGTGTACAGTATACAAATCTTGGGAGAGCAGAGCTCAGAATACAGAGACCACATGGGCTCAGTATTCGCGGCCTGTAGGGTCCTGTGCCTGTTTTTTTCCTGCAGTTTCTCATGCTTTCTACTTTCTCGGTAGTTTCCCTTAGAGTTCCTTCTTCTTGGATGCTTTGGAGAAGTTGTACACTCTTCCCAGGAAGTGTTTCTTTCCATGTTTTCTTTCCTGAACGCATGGCAGCTTTGTTAGGTTTTCTTCAGTACCATGTCTCCGACTGTACATGTCATATTGCATGCAAGGCACACTTTATAGTGATTGTATGCTTGAGATGGGTTCACACACTGCAAGCACGGGCACCAGGACGGCAGCGTTGATGTGGTGGAACGGTAAGTTGGCAGAAAGGAAGATGCTGGGTCACTAGGGGTTCATCTTTGCAAAGGATTAACACAGTCTTCAAAGAACTGGTTAGTTCCAAGATAGCAAGCTTTTATGGAGAGAGTGAACCTGGCCCCAAGGCCTTTGAAGGCATGTCCCTATCATAATGCCTTCTGCCTTACCATGGTATAGCCCAAAGCTCTCAGAGAGCTGAATAAACAGTAGTTTTATGTACTTGGATGCCCAAAGCTATGGTCTAAATGATGGTTTTTTCTATATAATGTGCTTAGCCCCAGGTATTTTGCCATAGCAACCAAAACCACTAAGAGTGTGATGAAGGATGTCAAGATGAAAGGTTATTCTGAACATCCAGGATGACTCTATTATAAACAAGATAGAAAGGCAGTGGTAATTTGACAGGAAGAGGAAGTAGGATATGTGGTAGGAATCAGAGTGATACCAACTAAGGGACCCTTAGCAAAAGCATGCATGCAGCTTCTGGGCGCTTCAGCAGGTAAATAAGAATAGACTTTCTCTTGCCAGTGTCTGAACTTAGGCCTATAGAAACTCATAACTTTTGGTCTTGGGATTGTGAGATAATATAATTTGTTGCTCTAAGCCACCAGCTTTGTGGTACTTTGCATTAGTTCCATAGGAAACTAACCTGGGAGCTTGGTGGCCATGTGAACATTCTCTCCCACACTGCTTTAATTTCATCATCTGGAATGTGGAGAACCATCTCACCATCGGCATGGAAAGAGCAGGCCCACAATGATCAGCTCATCATTTAATCCTTGTGTGAAAGCCACCTTTTAGTCACACAGGTAGTCAGAGTGGTGGATTTCTACCAAGATTTTCTGACTTCAAATCCACTGTGGCATGTTGCAATGAAACTATTAATTAATAGACCAAGGATGATGTTAATTCAACATGGCTCAAGCTTTCCTTTAAGAAGGGTCACTGAGAAAAACATTATCTGTCACCTGGCCTGAAGTTTTTAGAAAAGCTGTTAGTACTTTATTACTTTATGTAAGAAAAAAGTTAAGTTCCTTCTCTACTAAAGACATTTACACTGAATTTCTAGTATTCTGTTGTCTTTTTTTTTCTTTTTCAGTTTTACTCAGGTTAGGTTATGCTTCCATGCCTCCTGTTATCATAAAAAGATGAAAACATATTTAAAATTAAAAAAATTATAAAATAGAGAGTTGCAGTAAGCCAAGAATAGTTTAGGATTTTATTTTCTTCTTGGTACATTTTATTTAGTTCCAGTGTGTAAACAGAGACTGCTCCTTTGTCCCCGGCCACCCACCCTAAATAATCACACAAAAAAATATTAATTACAACACTGTTCAGCTTATTAGCTCAGGCTTCCTATTAACTAACTTTTAAATCTTAAATTAAACCATTTCTATTCATCTGTGAATGGCCACGAGGCTGTGACTTACCAGGTAAGGTTCTTTTCTGGCATCTTTCTCCTTCAGCAGCTACATGGCATCTCCTTGACTCCACCTATTCTCTGTCTCTATCTCTTCCAGCCTTGCTATATTCTGCCCTCTCATAGGCCAAAGCAGCTTCATTCATTAACCAATGGTAATAAAACATACTCACAGCATACAGAGGGGAATCCATATCGCCAGTGCACAGCATGTGTAAGCACCCAGGAATGGAGAACAGTAACATCCTTGGCCTCTGTATATCCTCACCTCTCATCCACGGTCAGAGCTCCCACAGAGAAAATCACCCGACCCAGGAATACCCCTTTTTACCCTTTGCACTGTATTTTGACTATGTTCTTTCTGTATTTAGACATGTTTAGATACACAGATCCCTTCCACTGTGTTACAGCTGGCTAAAGAGGTCAGTATAATGCCATATCACTCAAGTGTGTCATTTGTCACGCTTATTTATTAAGGTGCATTTACAAGTAACATCACAACCGCCATGGTTCTCAGACAGCTTTCTTATTGTGAAGTGATGCTCAACAGTATTTGCATATCTTCTATTCACCCATCCATCTACCTATCCAGTCGAGCTTTCAGCACCAGCAGAGTAGACCACCATTTGGGGACTTTCCACCCACGAGCCAGACTCTGGTGCTATGGATAAATTGCAGTCTCTGCCAGTGCAAGGACATCTTTGACTTTTGGAACCAGAGGCCTGAGCAGAACCTTCAAAAGCACACAGCAAGGACAGTGATCAAGGTGTTCCCCTGTGAAAGAGTGAGTGGGGAGGGGTGGATAAGCCACAGATAAAGAGGAGAGAATAAGGGAGCCTTGACAGTACACACACAGCGCATAAGATGTGAGCTTTAGTGGGGGTGGAGGAGATCAGAAAGAAAAGAGCCTTAAATGAAACCTTTAGAGTATGAAAGGAAAATGATGATATGGATAGAATGGGCTCAGAATTTGATAACATATAGTCAAAGACGATCTCTTTGCTTCCCCTAGACAAAAGCCTAGGCTGGCATTTGGTTGTCTGATGGAAATAATTTAGAACTTATGAGAATGCTATTTATCAAGTCAGAGAGCTTACTGACTGAGATGTGATGCGTGCATCCTGACATCCTCCTCTTTCTCCTCTATTTTCCCCTCGAAACATAACTGACAGTCGCTGCTACAGTCCAGCACTCTTGAAGTTGACATACGCTGAGTGACAGATCCAAGATAAGAGTAAAATACATTTGAATGTGCCGATAAAGGAAAAATGGGAAAAGGATGAAATTGCTGAGATAGAAGGTTTTTTTTTTTTTTTTTAAAGCTCTTAGGAGGACAAATTGCTAATCAGGAATAGAACTGTATAGAGGTTTGATAAGTTCGAACGCAGGAACCTGTCTGAGATAGAAACTCTTTTTAGCACGCAGCGGCTTTATGAGAAGTCTAATAAGACCCATTTGAGAGCGCTGGCTCCATTTGGTAGGAAGCAGAATTGTCAGGAGATTTTTCAGATGTCTGAATGCGCTGTAATAAGCTCAACAGGGCCAAGGTGGGGTGTCCAATTTTACAAGTAACCAAAAAGCTATCTTCAGAAGCTCATGATCTATAAAAGTACTTTCTGTCACCATTAATATCTGACAAATGGAAACCACCTGAGAGTATTAAATAATACTGATATGGATTGAGTCAATCATTGCCAGGATTGACGAATAATCAGCAATCCCACTATGGTCTATCACTTTATACTCATTGATACTAACTCCCGTGTGAAAATTTCACCCTCTACTCTTCTTTCATACATGGTATTTGCCGAGAATATATGATTTTATTTTATTCCCGCTATCACTGACATTATAAAATAAATACATATGTTCTGATAACATTCACTTCCTCCATTTTTACTTAGTATCAATGAAGCCATGTCAATGGCTATATGTAGCTTCTTGTTCAGTTTTGGACCTTATTAGATAGCAATGACAAAATACTAAGAATTTACCTCTGCATCTCTAGCTATAGTGGATAGATTTTGGTAGATGCCCACCCTTGCTGGACCAGCGAAAGGGGCTTTTATGGGAATTGTGGGTGCTTCTCATTCAAAGCATGTCAATCATTCAGTGCCTTTCTTAGAATCTTGAGACCCTCATCTTTCTGTGGTTATTCATGTGCATTTCTGAAAAAATACAAACAATTCTCTGTCATTCTGCATAGGAAGTGGAAATGTAGCTCTTTCTTTGGTGAAGAGGAAAGCTACTGTTTCCTGGGGTGACTGTCACATGTGTACATGAGAAGTAGGCACCCAGTCTTCTCCATAAAGACACTTTAAAAAGAAAGACAAACTACCTAACTTGTGCTAAAAAAAATCTAAAATAATTTCTTTGGCCACCACTGCCTTTTCTTTATTTTTATCACCATCAAAATTTGTCTGTTGGAGGACTCATTCTTCAAGAGGAAATCCTGCAGATATGGTGAGATTAATTCACAGAATGATATCAGACTATGATGGACTCTATGGTGTCCTAAGAACTGTACTTTGTCTTTATTACTGATTTTTCTTGGCACAGGCTATTAAACTTATGGAATACTCTGAGTCTGAGGTACAGGTCTCACTTCTCCTTTATAGGAGCCCAGTTTTAAATTTTAAACCTGAGTTTGTACTAATGAGGCATCATGGCTAGATGGTCTGATGACTGGAACTGGTTTCTAGGAAGATCAAACACAGGATGCAGGACCAAATTTCTTCCGTCATTCTGTGGCTTCTGGAAAGTGGAGGAGAGACACAGAGGGGGCTCTGAAAACTGCTGAGATGTCCATCATCAAACATGGCCTGAGAATACTGTAGCTAACCTTACATATCTGGTCCTAGCCACTGTTTTCACCTAGTTAATACGTGTTCAGAACTCTTGTAATAAAGAATGAAATGTAAGCAAGCCATTTATCTATGTTATACCAGATCCTTTAGTAAACTGGCAAAGGAGAGTCCTTGCTTTCTGGTCAGAGTGTGAATGGCCCCAGTTTTGTGACCGGTGTGAAGTGGGGTGTAGTCTTGTGCGCCTGAGTACTCTAACCACTTTAGTCCTTATTTTTGGAAAATGAGCACGAGACCTATGCAAGCTCAAGCTGGACAAAATCCAAGCATGGAAAGGATGGGGTGAGTGGGGTTGGCACCACCTGAGGTGCCCTCTTCCCACTAGTTGAGAGCTATTTGACATGTCATACATGCTGGGAGAGGTTTCAGTTTTCTTTAATGGCATGACTTCTTTCATGTCGACCAGACTCTGTGGCAGGACCCGGTGGCATGAGTCAATGGGCAATAAAAATTGGACTCAGTGGGTACAAAACAAGTATAAAAAAAAGAGGCCCTGAAAAGTGGGGTGGGGAGGAAGGTAAGGGTGCATCTGGGAGGAGTTGGCAGAGGGAAGTCTATATGATCTAAACACACTGTAGGATATTCTCAAAGAATCAATAAGAAAGGAAAGCTCGGTATAATTGCAGCACTGATTTCATTTAAATAATCGGATACCAATGTGATCCCTCTCTCTAGTGAATCCTCAGTATCCAGATGTCTCCAGTTAGATAGCAATGCGATCCCTCTCTCTAGTGCATTGTCAGTATCCAGATGTCTCCAGTTAGATAGCGATGCGGTCCCTCTCTGTATTGCATCCTCACTATACAGATGTCTCCAGTTATCTCCACTCTCTGCCAACCTTTTCTCTAATCCCGGACTCAAAGAAGAATCGTTGACGGTATTTTATCTGTTGGGGCCCTGTAATTACTTTTAGTTTGGAAAAGTCAACCAGGTGTTGTGTTTAAAAACAAAACTTTTAAAGGCATTTGCTATTTATAGAGTTTAAGCAATTTATTTTGTAGATAATTACTCAACTTACCTTGAGTGCTCTGCTGTATGCGTGCATATGTGTGTGTGTGTGTGTTTATGTGCTTTACATTTCCGAAAATTTTTTTGGGCCTCAGCAAATCTGATGAGAAGAATCGAGGCGGCTCGTGTAGCTCAGGACAGTTTTTTTTTTTGGATATCATTCCTCTTTATTTATTTATTTTTTAATTTATTTATTTATTGAGGATTTCCGCCTCCTCCCCGCCACATCCCTCCACCCCCCCCCCCGCCCCCCGATCAAGTCCCTCTCCCCCATCAGCCCGAAGAGCCATCAGGGTTCCCTGACCTGTGGGAAGTCCAAGGACCGCCCACCTCCATCCAGGTTCAGTAAGTTGAGCATCCAAACTGCCCAGGCCCCCCCAGAGCCAGCATGTGCAGTAGGATCAAAAACCCATTGCCATAGGACAGTTTTAAATTTACAACACAGCTCTTCCTCTAACTGCCACCATCCAAGAGTTCAGGTGACAGTTGTCTTTTCCATTCCGGGCTACAGACAGAGATTGTGATTCTTATGGAGAAGCACAGATGTACTTTCGTATGCTGCTGGCTAAAGCTTGCATTCTGCAGCATGGTGGTAGAAACAGAAGGTGGCTCAGATAATGTCACTCTGAATTCACGCCGCTGAAATCATGCTCATTCGATCATTCATTCATGAATGAATGGGTCCTTTATGAAACAGCTTCTGGTTATGGTGGTGAAAAATTACTTTCCATAAATTAAGGATTTTTTTTTTACATGCAGGGCTGAAAATTATTTCTACATGGGACTTTTGACATGTGACTGTTCCTAACATACGGTGGGAGCCATCTCTGAAAACTAAGGATCCTAACTGTAGGCTAAAGAAGAGGACATCTTCCTTTTTTTATAGCAAATATTATCTGCGGAGTATGTGACAGTAATTTAACAACTGAGGACTAAGTTACATGAATTTTCTGGTCAGAGTTGATTTATCTTAAATGAGAGGGACAGAGAGATCGTTTCTAAGTTCTCCTTTCCTTTGGCATCTGGTTTCTTACTAAATTTGTTAGCGTTTAAAACTACAGTCTGTATGAATTCATTGAAGACAAATCTATAATAGGTTACTAAGGAAAACTTGGATGCTTGGAATCTTCTATTGTCTCCAAATGGACATCATATATAATTCAGTGCAGCAGGCTCAGTGGTACCATGAGCTCTACCTGCCTTTGTTCAGCTCACAGTCAACTTGGGTCTTGATGTCTCACTGGCACACATACGGTTCCACTTTTTCCTTCCTCTCATTATGTACCATTATTATGCATCCTTTTATTTCCACCATTCTCACCTCCTTTGCTCTCTAGAGCTGACATTGCACCAGGTCACTCCCACACAGTGTTCCCCAGAGCTTCATATGTGCGACTCTCTACGAGCTTTGTTTGGTAGTGAAGTAGACACCGAACCACGACACCACTGTGGTCTATGGTGTTCGTCTATATATGTGCAGCAAGTGAAAATTACAAGGCCATAATTCCAGCACTCAGAAGGCTGAAGCATCATGACAGTGGCATTCACAGTCAGGGAAGAAGACGAAGGGAGCCTCGGAGGAGGAAGACAGAGAGTTAAGGTGAGTGGGTGTGGTTGGACATTTGAAATGAAACACAAAGTAGGAGAAGATGCATTTGGAGGGACATGGGCTTTGTGACTTGAATAGAAACGTACATAGGAGACATACTAGACAGACATGTGACCAGGAGACTTTTGTCCATGTTGAGAGCTTAACATTTATATTGAAGGTTTGAGAATACTCGGAAAACATTTACCAAGGAAGAAGACAGAATAAAGTAGTTTGACAGAGATCATTGTATAAGAAGTACCAAGAAGAGATTTTTAATAAACCATGTCTTTTTAAATTAATGGTGCATTTAATTGAAATCTATCTGTATTATGTTCATTTTTGTAGCTTTGTATGCTAGGCATTCAGTATATATCATCAATAATGATTAATATCACCACTCACTCCTCCTTTAAAATTATCAAATTTGCAGAGTGCATTTAAGTACACTATCTCAGACACATCTTGATGGCCTCAGTTCTAATTATAACTTTCAGCATTAGGAATGAGAAACTGAGGCTCAATAATATTGATCTTCACAAACCTGTCCCAGAATCATAGTGTTTATCACAGAAGCAGAAAGGAAATAGAACAAGATCTATAAGGCTGCATGGATATGAAAAGTCACTAACAGGTGTGTTAAGTCAACGAATAAATAGTTTACCTGCTTCAGGAGCAGAACAGTAGCAGAGTGGGCGAAAGTGTTTGCTGTGCACGCACGAGGACCCAAATTTAAATCCCCCAACCACATGTGCAAAAACAGACATAGATGTGTGTGCCTGTAACTGGAGTAGCTGAGGCTGGTGACAGGCAGGTTTTGGGTCTCACTGGGCAGCCAGCCTGATTAAACACTTAGACCCAAGTTCAATGTGACCCTATCTCCATCTAAAAATGTGCACACATCCATATAGTGCTTGTATACATACACAAATACTCACAAATTTAAAGAAAAAAACACCTCTAGATATTTCAACCGTGGATATTCAGGACACTTACTAACACAGTTGTCTGTTACTTTGGACCTATGTTTTTGTTTTGTTTTTAGCATTGCCACTTGCCTAAATCTTATTTTCCAGGAAATACAATAAGCAAAGTAAGAAATAACACTTACTAATTTTTTTCCCAAAATGTGGTACCAGCCCTAAATTGAAACTGAGCATCTCCATCTCAACAGGAAATCTGCAGCTACAAGATGACGTATTTCATCAAGCCGAGGACTCTAACGAACGGCAAATCTCTACCAAGCTTTGCTTTCTCAAAAGTAATTCTCTGAAAACAATGCTTCTAAAGGGGATTTTTTCCCCCTGTGCTCAGTTTCCTAAGTTAATTGGGCCAAAATAGACCACCAAATATCAAGCAAATGGCCTTAGGTGCAGGAATCAGGAGCGGGTGTGGGAGGGAGGATGGATGTGCATGAATGTAAGTGAAGTACAACGATGTACGTGTATGAAGAGATCAAGAGGAAACTTCTTTATTTTGTCTGCTAAAAGAATGAATGGAACTGGGGAGAAGGGAAAGGTAGATGGGGAAGAAAGTGAAAGGAGGAGAAAAGTAGGAAGAAAGGGAGGAAAGGTAAGAGAAAGAAAGAACAAAATCCCAGGTACAAATCCTGTTTGGGCTACTTACTAACGTATTCTTAGGCACTTTGTTTAACATTCTGAGATTCAATTTTTACATGGAAAATGGGAAGAACATGGGCTGGTGAGATGGCTCAGTGGGTATGTTGAAAGCACACTTCCCAGTGTGGCCATGTCAAGAGCTAGCAGGGCTTTGAGAACAGGAGGCCTAGTGGGCAGCCACTGGGGACCTTGCCCTTGGCGAACTCTCATGCAATTCTTTTGATGCAGTGGTTGTTACTTTCAAGAATGTTATTATGGGAGAGCAAGACCGCCCCCTCCCTCCTCTTTCCAGCTTTTTGCCCTACCATGTGATCTTTCCATGCAAATGTTTTGATCAGGGTGTCACCGTCCATGATGTGATGGGAGAGGACTCTGAAGGCCTGGGATGTGCTGTTTGAACTTCTGGATTTCCTAACTACGAGCCACACAAACTCCATCAAAAATACATTCCATTTTTTTTCTTTATTCTTTTGGTTTTTCAAGACACGGTTTCTCTATAGCTTTGGAGACTGTCCCGGAACTCACTCTGTAGACCAGTCTGGCTTCAAACTCACAGAGAACCACCCATCTCTCCCTTCTGATTGCTGGGATTAAGGGCAGGTGCCACCACCGCCTGACTCAATAATACATTTCAGCAATAGGAAACTAATGATTGCAAACACCAAGGCCTGCATCATCCATAATTAACACAAGTTATAGTTAACATAAATTTTAGAAAAGAATACAAGAAACATGCATTTTGTAACCTCATTTTCTTTTTCTTAAAAAATTATTAAGGGTGAAATGGTGTCGTGGGAAAAATTTTAAATGTATAAACCTGACAATCTGAGCGCTAGTCCCAAACCACCATGGAAGGGAGAGAATCAACCCTGAAGGTTGCCCTCTGATCTCCACATATACACTGTGTCATGTGCACACCCACTCACGTCTATTCCTCTCTTTCTCTCTCAATGATAATATCAATTGGAATGAAATAAATTATTCAAGATGGCCTGGGAGATGGCTCGGCAGGGAAAGACACCTTCACCCAAGCCTGAGAGCCTGAGCTTTAGTCCCCTGCCTCTACAGCCCAGCCGGTGGAGACAAGGAAATGATTTAGGAAAACTGTCCTCTGATCTCCACATGCCCCTTTCTTTCACTATAATAATGATATTAATAACTATAAATAAGAAGCCAAAAGCTTAAAGCATGCAAATCTTATAGAAGAGAAGAAATGGTCAACTCCTTCTTAAATAATCAGGACTGAAGGCCATTACCTGAAAATTTAAATCTTTTAGAGAACCTGGATTTAACATGAAAAGTTGTGCCTAAACAGGGCTTAGTGGTGTAAAGCTGTGGGACTAGGGCTGGGTAGAGAGAGGTGGGAGGATCATGAATCTCAGGTCAGTCTGCATGGTGCGGCAAGGCCCTGTCCGAAAAGTAAGGGCAGGAAAAGGAAAGAAAAGGAAAAGAAAGGAGAAGAAAAGAATGGCAGTTTTATACTGTTAGGAGTACTATTGCTTTGAAGGAGATGTAGAATTCCACAGTTTATCACTCAAACTTCAACAACAGGAGAACATTTGGAAAACAAATGAAATCATTTGTATGATTGCAGCTATAGTATGAGTTCCTTTTGATTTATTTTTATTCCTTTTTCTTTTTACAAGACTCTCCTTTCAGTCACTCTCAATACAGAGCAGTATAATATATTTGAAGTATTTTTAAAAATGACATGCTGATAGAAACACAAGATCTTAATAAATGTAATTTGATGAGAAGAAAGCAAACTTCTGCTCTTTTCCAAGAGTGCATTGTGACTTAGCTTATCAGATAAAGAATTATTCACCCAGATGAAAGCCCCTAGTTACAGCCCATAATGCAAGAAAGAGATATTGACTATGCACCCGCAGTCTTAAATGTTGGTGCTGTGTTATAGGTATCAATGAGAGCTGGGAACTTCTTGATCAGTTGTTTTCTATGATGCCTGTGAAATATAACCATGGTCACCACAATAAGATATTACAAAAGGTGTCACAGTGTCACTTCCATCTTGGGGGTGACCAACATTTGTCTAATTGAATTTAAGCTCCACTTGATAAGAAGCTCGTATCTGGTAATTTAAGCATAGATAACCATCCATGAATGGTGAGGCCATGGAAACTAGAATAAAACCTACTACTACCCTCAAATTGGTGTACTTTCTAACTGCATCCTAAGTACTTATCCTTATACCTATAAATCCATAATGCATCTTTCATTGAAGAAATGTCTTTGTGCAGTAGCTGTCCTGCCCTTACCCAGGTTGTGATAAATCTAGCTTTTAGCATAGATGATTATGTAATCACAGTTGGAATCAGAAAACTAGCAGTCTTTATCCATCAACCATGCATTGGATTATTGCTGTGTGCAAATTTCTAGCTGTTCTAAGAGTTATTCATATAGTGCTAAGGTTTAATGAGAGCACAAAGGTACTTTAAGCTTTAATTAGAGCAGAAAGGTTAAAATAAAGTATATGGACCCTATGGGGCAGTGATTTGTGTTTTTGGAAAAAGAGAGAGTAATATGGAAGGGGATGAATGAGAAAGATTGTACTAGAATAATCAACACATAAAATCCTTGGGTTCAAGCTCTATGGGAACAAAATAACAAAACAAAACAAAACAAAAAAGTAACCAGAGACCATACTGTTTATTGCTTTGATGAAATCTGTCACATGGATGACCATGGCATGTTCTCTTGAGTTAAAGTGGAAGGTCAAGAGGTAATCAAGAAGGTGAGTTGTGAGCATGGGGTTTGAATAGGGGAGATAAATGAATTGGAAGCTGACAGGCATCAGGGAACATCCCACCCCTCAGCATTCTCACAGAAAAGTAGACAAGATAGAGACATCAAAAATACTTGAAGTCCAGTGGCCCCAGACTGCCCCTCACCTCCATATTAGCAGCATGGGATCAAGATGAGCCACACTTCTGTCTTAATACCCAGATTCTTTTCCAACACTCATGGATTAACTGTATCAAATATTTTTCTTAATTGCCCTGCTAAGAGTAAGTCTATTTCACACTGTTTCTTATATTTGATTGCATTATGCTTGTGCACGGGCCCTAAAATTACTATCTAAGTGTGTAAAAGAATTTAGTCACCACTTTTCCTGATTGTGTATGGTCTTTGGTTTCACAGTTTGTTGCAAAACCATGTTATTGAATGCCTTTGCCTACTGGCCATTCCCTTCCAAGTCATTCATGATCCATGGAGGAGGAGCAACAGCAGCCTGTAACTTCTTCCATTTCTGCAACTACTTAGAAGATTTTCCTGCTCACTACAAGGGCCTAAGTCTTTGCCTTTATTTTGTGATTAATGGAAGAAGGGATTCATGAAACAAAACACGGTAGCTGATAGAAAGTGATGAGCCACCATATCAACACAAGCAAAGAGCCAAGAGAGTATATATTAGTTATCTCTTCTCTACCCTATGTGTGGTTGATCTTAGGGTGTTAGGCTAAATAAACAATCCATTTGCTCTTCTCAAAATTCCCAAAGGATAATGCTGTCCCTAGGGGTCTATAAAAAGTAAAAACAGAAAACTACAGACATCTGGAAGAGGAAAGAGGCAATTAACATTTTAGAAGCATTTATACACTCTAGGCACTAAGAAATTTACTGGCATGTTCCAAAACTAATACAGACAAAAGCAGTCCTTCTATTAATGTGCCTAGAAACTGATTTTTCAAATCTAGGATCAATGTACTTATCTGTTTGCTAAGGTTCCACTGTTTGATAGCTTCTCAATCCTTGCACCTCACACTGTTGAACCTCTACAAAAGCAAACCCAGTGGTAAGGGCTGAAAATTTGTAAAGACATCGCACCACTCTCCTGTCTCATTCTCCGAGTTAAGCAAATGCAGTGTTGAAGATTTTACCATGGGAATACATTCTTCTTTAGTTTTCTTTTTTCTTTTTCCATTTGCTGTGTGACTCTCTCGGTTCAATGACCACACATCACTGACTTCCCAAGCCACAGGGTCTGAAAAGGCTGGTTTTACCCCGAAAACCAGGTACTAGAGAGAACTGCTTGTCAAAACGTTGATTTTATTCATGATACATCCTCACTCAAAATTCTGTTTGCTAAAATGTCATTAAAATTGTATTAGCTTACAAAGGAACAGACTTCCTTATGGGTGTTTCACACATTCTTAGTTTGGGCAGGTCCCTGCCTTGTTTCTCTCCCCCATCTCTCTGTCCTTGTCATCCTCAAACACACCCATCCAAAGTCCTCCCCTTTCACCCTAATATTGCATGGGTTTTGCTAACTTCCACAGCCAACCCCCTTAAAGCCACTTTCCTCTCTCTCATGGGCCCCTTTTCAGTTTCCTGGGCTCTGCCTACACTGATTCCCACATCAATACACATTCATCAATAACTAGAAGTAAAGATCCCTATGCGATACAGAACACGTGGTGTCTGACACTGAGCCTAGGGTGCCTAGGAGTCGGTGGTTCTCCATTTCTTCCAAGTTGAACTTTGACCTCCTTATCATGGGTGAAGCACCCTGCCTTGCTGATGTATCGCACACTTCTAGCCTAGCTTTCCACACTCCGAGCCTCTTCTCTGGCTGTCTGCTGGGCTGCAGATGGTTTCATTTTATCTTCTTCTGTCTATGAGCCCAAAAGTATACAAGTTTTGGACATCATAATGAAGGCCACCACACCTTCATGTGGGTGTGTCTTCAAAGATATTCTCTCATCCTATAGCTGCAACTCGTTAATGATATTCATGTTCATATCTCATGTTCCCAGATGATTCTTTAATGAAAGACCACAAAGAGGCTGAGGGAAAGGGCTACAAGATACGAAATAAGAACATGTCAAGAAACAGACAGGCTTGAGAGGGAAACGGAGTTAAGATCAAGCTGAAGTAGAGAAAGGAAGAGAGTAAATAAAAAGGAAAGACAGGCATGCTACAGAATTGCAAGATGTTCATGCAGTAAGTCCATCCTACACGTCATGTCCGGGAGTAAGAGGGAGGCAAACCCGAGTTGCACAAAGTTTGTGAATGTTACCACAATGAGGACATTCGCAGATCGCCTCTCTAGTTTGCACACTTAAGCCAGGGATTGCTAGGCATTCTCTGTAAAGGCATTGTGAGATCATATCGGAAATAAATGCGTTGTGTTCTATTACTGTTATTTTCAGGACAGACGAGTTAAAATACCTGCTATCCACCCTGAAGACCAGTCATCGGCTGTCGCGGCTTCCGGAAGGGTTGTCTGACCTCCCTGATAGCTTCCTGTGTACTCGGCACATGATCTGATAGAAAGATCTCCTTTCCTGACCCTTAAATCCAGGGCCAGAAGATGCAGCCACGGAGGAATTCAAAATCTAGGCATCACCTGACATGGACTTAAACAAGAGTTTCTAATGTCAGAGGGCACAGCTTCTGAGGGGATGAATAGGAGGAAATATAAACCATGGACAAAGCAAGGCAAGAATTATTTCATACGTGGAAACAAATTGCTATTTAGAGCATTAGAGCCGACTTTGTACCATATCTATTTTTGTTTTCTGATATTCTTCTACCTTCTTATTAACATAAGTGGGATAATAATAAGGACAATTAAGTTGATCTCAGCCCCAAGATCAACAGGCTGTGTCCACAGCCTGGGCATCCCAAGCTTTCCTCTCCGGTTTGCAGTCTCAGGCCAAGGCTCTCTAAGATCTCTCGACATTTCCTGTAAATTCAGTAATGCTGGTCAGGGGACAAGCACTAAACACATTACACAGAGTGTAATTTTCAAAATAAAATTGGTGCTCCCTGTAAGAGCCCTGAATTAGCAAAAAGCTCACGCCGAGCCTAGGAAACAACCCTCAGGTTGTTGGTCAGCGAAATATAAGAATCAAGAACAATGGCAGTGGGTTTTTGATCCTACTGCACATACTGGCTTTGGGGGAGCCTAGGCAGTTTGGATGCTCACCTTACTAAATCTGGATGGAAGTGGGCGGTCCTTGGACTTCCCACAGGGCAAGGAACCCTGATTGCTCTTCGAGCTGATGAGGGAGGGGGACTTGATGGAGGACGGGGAGGGAAATGGGAGACGGTGGCGAGGAGGAGGCAGAAATCCTTAATAAATAAATAAATTAAAAAAATAAATAAATAAAAATAAAAATAAAAGAATCTTTCAGAAGAGTATATACTGCTGTTCCAGTCCTGGATTGCCTTCCAGAACTTGAAAGTAAGACCCTCGTGCAGCTGATGCCAACTATTTCAGATGCAAGGGTTTGAGGGATTGAGCTGAAATGACCTGGAAGCTTCTTTCCTGAGAGTTGATTCTCATAACATTGGAATCTGCTGTGCAAGCTGTCAAGGCAGAGGAGGGAATTAATAATCACGAGCTATGCTTACCCATAAAGCCTAAGAATAACGGCAATGTCTGACCTTGTCAATGATGCAACATTGGTACTTTTATCTCGGAGGAAACCAACATCTGTTTAATTGGACTTTAGGCTTATTTGATATACAGGAATTCAAGCTTGGTACCCAAAACTTAATCAATTATCCATGGCTGAAAGGTCCTAGACATCAAAGGAGAACCCACTACTTCCGTTTTCCTAACCTAGCATAACTTCTAACTGTACTCTAGATACTTCTCCCTATATTCACAGAAACATAGAGCTCTCCCTCCCTCTCAGAGAAGCTTCCTTTTGCAAAGGAGGAAAACTATTACAGAGATCTCCCACCGTTCGAGATGTAGATAATAAATGTCTGTGCTGTTACAGTTGTTATCTGCAACGCGACCCTACCCCTAAGGCTAAGGGAACTTTGATTTACAAGAGGGAAGGAAGTTTGCAAGAGCCAGAGAACCAGGGGTCCTACTGCTGGATAGTGTTCTAGACACAGGATGGTGACACCTCAGAAATACGGTTGTCTGAATATAATCAGAATAATGGTGACGACAGTTGACCAATCAACGTACGTGGGAGAGATTCAACAAGTTCGTATCCAAATGAACTCAGTAGTCAAGCTCTCTCTCTCTCTCTCTCTCTCTCTCTCTCTCTCTCTCTCTCTCTCTTTCTCTCTCTCTCTCTCTCTTTCTCTCTTTATGTGTGTGTGTGTGTGTGTGTGTCTGTACAGACAGGCATACATATATAATAATAATTAAATAAAAAGAGGCTATGTATAGATTTGAGTGTGAGTTTGGGGGAAGGAGAGGAAATGATATAGATGAAAATAAAGATTTTTTTTAAAGTAAATGGCAAATTTATACAAAACCCCCAAACAAACAAAACAAGCAGCTTTAACACAGCTACCTTATGCCTGTTTCATAGAAGCAGCTGCATATGTAGAGAGGTGACATACCATATGAGCTCACACATTACCAGAGCTGGGCTCAGTTCCCTGATGGCTTCCCACTACCCTAGAGTAAGTCTCTCTCTCCCATTGTTCAGAATGTTGCCTCGGACTTTTCTGGTCTCCTCTCCAGCTGCTCCTCATCCTGCCCACTGTGCTCTGATAACACCAATCAGTCCCTATGGAGCTTTCTATTCACGACTTTCCCCTAAGTGCATTCATTCCTTAGGGGATTTGTATGGCTGGCCCTTTTTAAATCAATCCTCTAGCCTTGGTACTTCACACTGCTGGCTCCTCCTATTCAGGATACCACTCAAACATCACCTTCTCCAAGAGGGCTTTCTGAACACTTAATTTAACATAGTTGAGGGTGATGCAACACATCCCTACCAATGCAAATGGCAGCTGATGCTATCAGCACCTGACTTTTGAGAGATGTCCAACTGTCTATTATACCAACAGTCTTATTTAATTATCTGATAAGGAAAACATATAATGGTGGGAGAAATAAGCCCAAGAGGCAAGTCACAATAGTAAATGTCAATGTCAAAAATTAGTAAGCTTGGATAGAACCACTGCTATAGCCAGTTACACATTGGACATATTCCCTAGTCTGTGTACAATCTGCTATCTCTAACACAAAGGCTTGGACCTAGGTGTGAATTTCAAGTCAGGTAATTTGTTTATTTTTACCTTCTCTAATACTCATGGTGCATAATAATTATAGTTAAGCTTTTCAAAATGCCAGGCATGGAGTTGACCTGCCTGAAACCAGGAAATGAAAAACCAGAAGTTGGTGGTTACATATATACATCCTGTAGATAACTCAAAAGTTGGGCCGAGAGCATCAAAACCACAAAAAGGGAGAGGATGAGAAAAGGGCTAATTTATTTGTGCTGTCTTATTAGTTTCTCAGCAAGAGTTCCATTGACTTGATTTTAATTAAGCTTTCCTTCAGCCTTTCCTTCCCAGCCTTCTGGGAAGCTGAGTGAGTGTGGGTGCCAGGTGGGGATACGCCAAGAACTCTCTGATCTAATTTTTAAAATCCCCCTTCATCGGAAACAGCCACTACACACAGTCTGTTGAAAGATGATCTATATCTGGCTGAGGAGTTCTGTTTGCGAGTTTGTGCTTAGTGGCACTAGAAGAGAAAGTACCACAGGGAATGGGAAATCATCACTTGGCTTTTGGGTCAGGGATCAGGATGCTGTGTTGATGGCCAGACTGTGCACTAGCAAAGTCTAGCGCAGCTAGCTGGGATACTGTGCGACTTTCTGAACAGGGATCCATTTCCCTGAACTCCACTTCTGTCTATTGTCTGGTGTTCTGCAGGAAGAATCAAAGGATTTAAAAGCCCTCTGGCATCATCCTGTCCTTATGTGTTTGGTGAATGTCTACTCATCTCTGGTAAGTTCAGTAGCTTCCTTTTCAGAGAGCCCTGGCCTATTGCCTACTTGTTTTAGTTAGCTTCCTTTATGCGGTGTGTGGAAGGCAGGGGCTGTAATTTTTGTCATTTCCTTACCTGGCATTTTATATATAACAGACAAGCATGTGTGGGTAAAGGAGCGGTGGTTAAGAACAGTAAGAGATGAGCATGCTGTGTCTCGCCATATGATGCTAAGTTAAGCACAGCATTGAAGAGATTTGCTTGTTTGACTAGCTCACTCTTGTTGCAGATAAAGTGATAGCATGTTAGACACATGCTTAGTCTCCACATGTTAGCTCCCCAACAAGGGTGGGGTCAAAGTGGCTGTGCTGTACAGTTGTGGAAGTATTCTTTATCTCATGTGGAGCCATAAGCCTTCTTCACAGCAGTGATTCCCTTAGGGCTCTTCACAGGGGCACACAAGGCACAGAAAACCCAAGTGTGGCTTCATGTGTCTCTCAGGAAAGGAACAAAGCAAGCACTAGGGCACATCAGGCCATGAGGCTGAAATCTACAAAGATCAGGTCGGATTGGAGGTTTTTCCCTAAAATTATGAAACTTGGTGGTGTAGACATCACAAAACAATCCCACACCAGTTTGGAATTATGATTAATAAAAGGGTTATTTATTTAAGGGGGAAACCTACAGATCACTGTACTAGACAACAGCCCTCTGTACGAACAGAAATAGAGCCTAGTACCTGGAAATGGAGCCGGAAGCAAGAGAGAGAGAGAGAGAGAGAGAGAGAGAGAGAGAGAGAGAGAGAGAGCGAGCACAGGGCTACTGCTGCTTTTTAAAGCAAAAGAGACCATGCCCAAGTGGGCTGGTATCTTGAAGGCTATTGGCTGAAGGGGTTGAAGGAACTCCCGCAGCACCGCATAACTATTGGGGACAGGGGTGTGAGGGGGCTGTGCATGTGCCACATGCCAAGATCTCAAGTTCTTCACATAAGAATGTTCCTTCTCTGTATACAAATGCCTGCAGAGACAGCGGAGGCAAGAGCATGTGACTTAGTTGGGGTTTCTAAAGCCGTGAAGAGATGATGCCATGAGAATGGCAACTCTTATAAAGGAAAACATTTAGTTGAGGTGGTGGCTTACAGCTTCAGAGTCTTAGTACATCATCATCATGGCAGGGAGCTCAGCGCCATGCAGGCAGACGTGGAGCTGGCTACGTCTTAACCAGAAGGCAACAGAAGTGAACTGTCACAATGAGAAAAACCTTAAGCAAAAGAGACCTCAAAGCCTGCCCTCATATGACAGACTTACTTTAACAAGGCCACACCTCTTTCAGCAAGACCATATCTCCCAACAGTGCCATTCCCTATGAGTTTATGGGGACCAATTACATTTAACCGCTACCACATGCATCCAGGGACTGCGGCATCTGTAATGCTTTGCAAACCAAGTCCCGACAAGACCTTACTAAGCAAGACTTAACTTCCTGGTTTCTCTCCTAAGAAAGAAGGTTTAGGCAAAAGGATCAATGTAAGAACTTACTTCATCCAAAATAGGCAAATTAGCTACTGGTTTGAAAGTGTGTGGGGAACAGATGTATTCATTCTTTCAAACAGTAGATCATCCCAAGCCATCTATGCTTTGTCACCTTCTAGGTATTTAGTAATTCATTCAATCAGTCAGGTTTTCGGTCTGTCGATTTAAACGTCATTATTGAGTATGTGCAAAGGTTGGCTATGGACGGGGATCCCTCACTGCCCTAGATGGGAGGCCAGACAAACCATGGCTTTATGAGCATAGTGGGATGCTGTGTTCTATGCTAAGCACTTCATCCGACTTCACTGAAAAAAACTGCAACACCCTCAGGAGGTAGGGTTTATTATAACTTCCATAAATATAGGGCAACAGAGCGGAGAAGTCCACTGGCTAATTCACTACCAGGTGGTTTGTAGCAGAACCAGGTGGGGAAGCTGAGAGCTTTCCAAGCCTAAATCTTTACAAACCATTGGTTAAGACGTGGGGTAAGATCTTGTTCTGCTGCAGACTCTAGTTGACCATGATGACTACACCTAGGGTCCTAGCAAAGCAGTCAGAAAAAGGTAGCTATTAGCCTTGGCTATCTCAAAAGCCCAAAGACAAGGAAAAAATGCATAGAAAATGATGATTTCTGACATAAGGGTTACAGTTCTCTTTCTCTTTCCTTTATTTCTCTCATTCTTGACTTATTTTTCTTCCTCCTTCTTAGGGTCTCTCATAGGGTCTCACTATGTTAACCAGTCATGACACAACTTTTGATTCTCTTGCCTCAGCCTCCCAAAGGCTGGGGTTATTGAGTATACTATTATGTGGAACTCAGACTCTGCTTTCTGACATGCTGGCTGGTGATGCCTATTTTGTAGTCTGTGCACACACTACTTTAGCAGCGATGCTAAAGAAGATCCACATGTCTAATCCTTCCTTTCCAGAAAGATTCAAAATCTCTGTCTTCTTTCCTCTGTCCTATATCATCCATACATCTTTGGGGAACCTGCTTCTTTCTCTGGCTTCCACATGTTCTTCAGTCATTCTATTGTTCAGTCCAATAAATTAATTACCAAACACATGTGGTGTTTATGTCTAAATGAATCAAAATTAAGTAAAATAAAATTTTATTTCTCCAGTTTTTTTCTGCAGGTCATAAATGCATCGGCAGCCATGCCCAGCCAATGAGTCCAGAACTGCCAGTGCAGACTACAACACGCCTTAATCATAGAAAGTCCTCTGCAACAATTCCCAGAGTTTGAATTGATCATGAAAACTTCACCTCCACTTTCTCAAAACCCTATTTAAAGAGCTATGGCCATGACTTAAATTTTAGCTAATTAGGCAAAGTTTGACTGGAATATTAGACTATAGTCCTTGGCTCAAAACAAAGTTTGCTTGTTCTTTCTGTTTGCTGAACTAATGGAAAACAAACAAACAAACAAACAACAAAACAAAGAAACTAACTTGTTTCTCTGATCATTCACGGGCCTCTCCCTAACAGAAGAGGAAAAACCCTGACAATCCCACAGTAGCTTGTCTCCCTAACAGAAGAGGAAAAACCCTGACAATCCCGCAGTAGCTTGTCTCCCCTACCTTCTCATTCCTTTAATGGGAACTTATACAACTCTTCTTATTTAGATCATTTGGGATTTAATTTCTGTTCAGCAAGCTAAAAAGCAACCAAGAGACACCTGGAGTCTCACTACAATGCAGAGCTATAGGCGTATGGCAAGGCAAAAGCATCCAATTTTGGCTAAAGAGTATTGTTGACTTCCAAGTGTGTCAGATAACTCGAGCAGAAAAAAGTTATAGGTAAGAAGTGCGGGAATACAGGGTGGGTGTGTGTCACAGGTGTTAGGAGACAGGAACATCTTCTTCATATAAAAGAAAACTCTAAGAAAGCTACTAAGAGGAGGTGATGCCCATTAAATGTGATAGAAAAGTAGCTGGATAGGGAGAAAAAAGATGAGGGAGAATGTGCCACGTGGGGAATGAGATCAGAGAAGGTGAAGGGATTGCCAAGGCATTTCCAAGGAAGAGGCAAATACCTGGCTACTGTGTCTGTCCCTGGTGAATTTATTAGCCTAGAAAATGACAGAGCCAGGTTATATAGGTCATTACTGCATGAGTCTCCATGGAAAAGCTTTCTTCATATTTGTTTATCATTTTACAGTGTTGGAAACATCTTACCAAGAACACTTTGTTTTTTTTTTTTTATGGTTTGCAGTAATACATCAGTGCAGACAAATTAGGCCTTGGTGGACAATGAGGCCAAGGTCACAAATTAAGCAATGTTAAACAAAACCCTGAACTCACACACCCGGTGCCTACTGTTGCAGATGTATGACCGCAAAAACTATCCTGGGAGTGCCTATGCTTCCCATTAATCAAGGACAGTGCCTGTAGGTTTAACAGTCATTCAACAACAGTACCCTGGGATAGATGACAAATTATGTGTTGGCCCTATTATCCCTGCAGATATGAACTACGTGACATTATCCTTGCTGTTAGGAAAGGTGATGAGGAGACCAGATGAGGCCAGGGCACCAGAAAGTAAGGTAGAGCTACTTTTAGGGAATTTATAGGCCAGAAGAACATTTTTCCATAAAGTTATGAGGATGGTTTTAGGATCATAGCTAGTGTTTTGTTCCAGGAGATAGCAGATAGCAACGGATTTTAAAAATAGGATTAATCTCATCAACTCTGCAACTTATTTCAATTAGTTCAGCAGTCTCTTTCTGTCTTTCTCTCTCTCTCTCTCTCTTTCTCTCTCTCTCTCTCTCTCTCTCTCTCTCTCTCTCTCTCTC
>NC_022023.1:4393857-4397034 GCF_000317375.1 Microtus ochrogaster
AGAGAGGAAAGAGATATTTTTCAAGCAAGCACCACTGAATGTTAACAGTACTGAAGCAGTCTGTACTTGTCCTGTAGTTACGTCGAGAATTCTCCCCAGAAACTCATGTATTAGAATACTTGATTCCAAGTGTCAGTTATGGTGTCTTAGAAGGTTTTGAAACCTGTAGGAAGCAGTGCCTTTAGATGAAGCTCTTGTGTACAAAATAGGTCATTAATAATGGGCCTTGAGGTTTTACAGCCTGGTCTCTCACTTCCTGTCATTCCTACTTCCTGACCATGGGTCTAGCGGGACTGTTTCCTGCTTTTACTGCCATGATGTAGAGTATGCCTTTTAAAACTGTAAGCCCAAATAAACCCTTCCTTCCTTCAGATGCTTCTTGCTAGGTGCTTGGTCACAGCAATAGAAAACTGATGAATGTATTTTATAACTTTGAATCCTACAAAAATACAAAGTAGAAAATAAACTAAAATGTAATTAGAGTAAAATTACTTGCAGGTAAGTTAAGATGTTGGTGGGTGTCACCGCTTGCAATGCGAGCAACGAGGAATTCAGAAGTCCACTACTTATCCTCAAAAATACCTGAAATTGGCATCTGTCATATTTGAAAATTATCATCTTAGAAGCTACACATGGAATTCTGGATGCTTTTTAAATTCTGCTCCCTCTCCAAGTACAACCTCATGACATGGCTTTCTCTCTTCCCATGACTTGTGTCCATTCTGTTTTCTTAATGTGCTTTATATAATATGCATATCACTGGGCTCATTTTATCTGATCCCAAGGCTTCCTGAACTTCATGAGATCAGATTTTCAATAAAGATTACTGGTTTTCACTGTTTATATACCTGTGTTGAAAAAAAATGGCTATTATTATGGAGTACAAGCCTGATCATTTCCACCAGTGTTGGAGAATTCAGAGTGGAAATATATTCTTGAAAGCAAAGTCAGTATGTGCTTGACTCTGTGTCCCCAAATTTCTGGTAAAAAATGTAGGGGTAAAAGTCAGGGTAACATGTAGGAGAACCGTGTAAATTGGAGGCTCAGGTATTTCACCCATTTCTCATAGGCAGGAGCAGAACTGAGCCTTCCTTGGCACAAAATAAATGAAGAGCACAGGCGTTCCGTGGAGGGAAGAGTGCGGTGGAAATGTAGCTGATGCTAGCTAGCTAGAATATAGAATGAATATCTAAACGAAGCAGTCAGATTCATTAACAAAGATCATTTGGCCGGAAATGTCTCATCCCTTGCTATCCTGTTCCATTACGAGGCAATGGAACACAGAATAATACAGTGTAGGGAATAGCCAACTTATCTAAATGTTAATGACAATAATTACTGGCCTGGAGAAAATCTTTTAGTTAGACTGAAATATTTCATAAACATTACTGAGAGAATTTTTTTTCATGGGATTAACAGTTCTCCCCACAATGAGGGCCCTTTATCAGAACATTTCCAAAGAGGATGAGCGCCAGGTCAGGTCAACAGGGGAGTCAGTAGCAATGGTTGTCATGAAGAGAGAAGTCAGGCAGAGAAGAGTGGGCACACTATAAAAGCCACAGAGGCAAAGACTTGGTCATGTGAGACTTGGTACACTATGGTTCTAGTGACAAGTAGACAATGGCCTTGGCTTTCATGGCTCCTTTCTTTTGCTTTCCTTCTTTTTTCTTTTTTTTTTTTTGTTTCGTTGTTTGTTTTTCGGAGACAGGGTTTCTCCATGTAATAGCTTTGTCTATCCTGGAACTCACTCTGTAGAGCAGGCTGGCCTCAAACTCACAGAGATCTGCCTGTCTCTGCCTCCTGAGTGCTGGATTAAAGTTGTGAGCCACCACCCAGCCAGCTCATGGCTTATTTCTTACTTCTCATGTCAGGTTCGTTCATCTAAGGAATAGTGAACTTTTGGGGGATGCTTGTATTGAAAGACAAAAGATGAGAATGTGGAGGGGAGGAGAAGAGGAGACTATGTCTGGGAGAGGAAGACAAAGGTCATTTAACCAGCCGAAGACTTAGAAATTACCGAGACAGAGAGAGAGAGAGAGAGAGAGAGAGAGAGAGAGAGAGAGAGAGAGAGAGATGATTCCTTAAGAAGTTCCTAACAAGAGAGCCTTGAATTGGGTTGAGCAGGTCCCCAGCATCCCCAGTAAATTGGGGAACTTGATTGAAATGCCAGTTCTTAGGTCCGTTACTGGCACCCGCTGAGTGAGAAATGGGGGACATGGGACCGAGTTCTTTGTGCTTAACAAATCTAGGGGTTTTCAGAATTATGGATTAGACTCAGTTTTTTCAAAGCTCCTAGAAGGTTCAATGTGTACTGTAAGAACCTAAGGTTCAGAGAGAAGAAAAAAAAATATCTATCTTTAAAAATAGAGCTTGTTTCCAAGGATGGTCTAGTAAGGAGATGCCTGTCTAAGAAAGGGCAGAGAAATGTTGAAAGCACAGGTGATGACTAGATGGAAATGCACTTGCTGGAGAAAAGCTACTCTGGAAAGTGGCTGCCTCAGTTCCCTTCAAGGAGCTAAGCCTGATTTGACATGGGAGCAACCCTGAGTAGAACTCCAAAGGGGAGAAATCCCTGCTATCGACTACTCATCTAGAAAAAGAAAAAAAACAAAGAGCAAAGGACCTCCCATTTGTTTTCTTAGTGCATAGCGATGTGTCATAGGAAAAGATCATAATATGTTTCTCAGTCTGACTTTTTAATCTCTAAGGCAGAAAGTAAGGCCTTGGTTCACTTCACAAAGTAAGATACTCAGGGAGTGTCTTTTCTCAGACTCTTTACTTTTGGTAGTGGGTTTGGGGATGGGTACAAACAGCTAGACCAGCACTCATTCATCTCATCTACCAGGTTATTGTCTCCTAAAGAGAAATTATGTACTTTCTCAACCTCTATACTCTGAGCTACAAGAACCAAGTACTGAAACATGGTAACTCTCAAACATTGGGAAAGTGTATTTGTGAGGCCTACAAAACCAGGGAAGCAACTTTCATTCAGTCTTTTTTTTAAAAAAACAAAAACAAAAAGAGGAACATGGGATGTACTCACTCATATTTGGTTTCTAGCCATATTTAAAGGACAGTGAGCTTATAATTCGCAATCCTAGAGAAGCTAAATGAGAACGTGAATCCAAAGACAAACATATAGGCATCCCCCTGAATATTAACCTTCATCAGACGATG
>NC_022023.1:4398034-4403901 GCF_000317375.1 Microtus ochrogaster
AAAAAAAAAAAAAAAAGAAGAAAAAAAAAGAACCCTACTGTAGAGACAGCTCAGTAGCCGGATGTGGTGAAATCAAAATGAACCAAAAGGATGAGGAGGAAGGGAAAGCTTAGATTTGTCTCACAAAGTACTTGACATTTACACCAACTGAAACAGATGAACGTCGGAGAAATGTACACAGAAGGAGCCATGATCAACATTACATTCTCAGAGACTATCCCATTGTGTTGAGAAACACACAGAAAGAAATGTGTGAAGTAAAAGGACAGAGTAAGAGATTCTTCTATAAATCCAAATAAAAGACTCTAGTGTCTTGGTTCAGAGTAGAAAAGGTAACATTGGCGAGAAGTGGATGTATGTTGTAAAAGAAATGTCAGAATTGAATGACAGGTTGAAGACAGAAAATGAGAGAAGGTCATTCATGGAAGATTCAGAAAATTAAGTTTGAGCTTCTAGAAAGAGAAATGAATTTTTCTAAGGGAGGCTAAAAGATAGACAAAGCAGGTTATAGGGCACTGTGGATAAGAAGTTGGGTTACGGGATCCTTAACTGTGTGATATGGACTGCATAGCAATTGGGAGACACACACCACTAACCATGGTGGTGTCAGATATATATATATATATATATATATATATATATATATATATATATATGTATATATATATATATATATATATATTGGCAAGTCGTGTTTGTAGACGAGAGACCATACGTCAAGGAACAAACTTGAAAAGTCATGCTGATTCATTTTAAACTGTGGCACAGGATGACTCCTTCCAGTGATGGGTGGAAAGCAGCATTATAGAAATGACATCTGTGCCATTCCCGCTTTGTCAGCATGGTGCCAAAGACATAGCACAGAGCAAAGAAGGGAACAGTACACACTCGTCTGAGTCTTGCAATCCTGAGTGATCCTGTGAGGTAACCATGATGGATCGCCATCGGATTTGTCACCTTAGTTACTGATGCCATTGATAGGCTCATTTTGCTGAAGAGGTGAGCAATGTCATTGGCAGGGTCATTTTGATGAAGAGGTGAGTATGGGTACCTAGTTGAAAATAGTTGAAAAAGAACGGAAGAGGGAAACTTGCAGCCACATTTTAGCCTACTTGTCTTCCTTGGAGAATCTGTGTATCTTGACCATGATTTTTTTTGTTTGTGAGTTATATGTGATCTATAAATTCATGGTAGAGATAGGCACTCATTTCTAAGATACCACCTTTCTCTCTTCTTTCCCAGGTCACATAATTGGGGGTCCTATTGCTGTGGTGAACCACCATGGCCGAAAGCAACTTGGCGAGAAAAGGGTTTACTTGGCTTCCATATCCTAAATCAGATTCCATTGAGGGAAGCCAAGGAACTCAACTAGACAGGAATCTGGATGTAGGAGCTGAAACAAGGGACATGGAGGAGTACCCCTTACTGACCTGCTTCTTATGACTCGCTCAGCTGGCCTCTTAGCTTTTATTTTTATTTTATTGAAATATCATATATCTGTCATATCATATATCCCAACCACAGTTCCCCTACCTCTACTCTTCCCAGTTCCTTTTCGCCTCCCCTCTCCTCCAGATCCAATCCCCCTCTATTTTTTCTTCGGAAAAGAGGAGACCTCCAAGAGAAGTCAGTGAAACAGGATAAAGCAAGGTACAGGATGAGAAGGCAAAAGCTTTTCATCTCTTCTAGACTGCCAACCCAGGGGTGGTACTACTCACAAGAGCCTACCTAGGTCTCTGCACATCAATCACCAACCAAGAAATGCTCTACAGGGCAACCTGCAGCAGGATCTTGTGGAGGCAATGTTTCATGCTTGTGTTAAGCTGACATAAACACAATTCAAGTAGATAATCAATACATTTTCACCATCTATTTAATCATTGATTTCACCTCATTATGTTTTAAACAGAACCCCACAAGGAGCCTTCATTTAAATCTCCATTTCATAGATGAGGAAACTTAGATACCTAGGACTTAAGCCACTTGTCCCAGACCATCCCACTGACGTTTCCCATCGGCATCTAAGAAAGGGTGAGTATTTGGGGGTATTGGGGATTTCCAGCTCGTAGACCCCAGAGGCTGCAGTTTTATTCTCGCCAGCTTTCCTCTGATAGCAGGTTCAGGAGTGGAATGGCTTTCATTAGAGATCAGAGGATTTTCAGAGCAGACTCCTGCAGAGATAAAATCCTTGGCTATTGCTGCAAAATAAAAGATACAGCATGTGCTCCTGCATTCGCCTTCTCCTGGGTTTTCTTTGGGTTGGCAAATAATTTTTTTTTCTTACTCTTTCATCTGTACCCTTCCCTTTAAAAGCTGAAAAGAAAGTGCTCTTGAGTAAGAAATGAAAAGGTTGGGGGGACATCATTTGTAAAGAGGCTGCATCTATACATAATATTCTATAACAAAGTAAATAAAAATAAAGTAAATGAAACAGCTAAGAGACAATGTTGAGGCATTTTTTATTTAAATTTGACATTTTCTGTCCTGGGGGATAATTTTTCTTTTCATCTTGGCTCATTATTATTGACTATCATACTGGCATAGCACTTGCCTTTCTGCTAACTTTATATCATGCTATCATTCCTTGGGTAAAGACCTTTACAACCTGGATTAGTCCCAACTCAACTATTGCTCTTGTGTTTGAGGGGCTTTCCTTGGCCTATTTTAGTGAACCAGGATGATATAGTCAGGTGGGAACAGGGGTAAGGACTTGCTGTAGTGACCCCTTATTGTCCATTTCATCATCCTAACAATACATTCATTTATTTCTGCGCCAGTAAAATATTCCCTGATTTATTCTTCCTGCTTTCTCTTGTCCCTTTTCATACATTGTGAGGTTGTAGCTCCAAGCACATTATAACAAAGCAGCAATTGACCACATTAATCATCTCATTTGAACCCTTGAAGGTAGCACTTTTTTTAAACTTATTTTTTAACTTGTCAAATGTCTGGAGTGTGAACAAGATCATCAAGTTCCTGCCCAGTTCAGCTGCTATGTACATATTCCTATTCATATCCTACTTAGGACTATCTTGTTTTTCTGGCTTTCATGGCGTTTCTTTTACCTAAGCAGATTTCTGACCCGTCATTTGTTAGTTGTTGCCCATCTTTCAGACTTCAACTCAAATTTATTTCCACATTATTTTTCTCATGCATCCATAACTACTTTCAAATAACTGTGAGATGTTCTTCAAGGCCAAGCACATGTCTGACCTACCTCCTAGACCCTGAAATGTCTGTACAGTATAATATTTTGTTACATTTGTCTGATGACTATACAATCTAAATACATATATGACTATTTCTATCATATAAATGATATATATTATATATCATTTTATCATATATATGTATGATAGTAAATGTCATTTCCCATCATATAGCTTCACATTTATTAACAGACAGCACATTTAGTATGTGCTAGATGAATGAATTCAAGATACCTGCTTTCTTTATATGCAGAGAGAGAAATGATCCTTAAAATTTCTGCCTTGCGGAGACAGGGCCTTGAGATACTGTAAACCATTTCCAGGTATCCATTATGTTCCTCTGCCTCTCTCAGGTGTCTTTTTAACGTCAGTAGGCGATGGTATTTTTGTAGTGGCACATTTTGGGAAGCCAAATTTAAACTGTGACTATGGTGGCCAAACCCAAACTGAGCCAATCATAAGTCATTCATCAGGAGTTTGGCACCTAGCCTATGCTACATCAGTCCATATAGGACTCTCGTTTCTGGAACTGGAGAATATTAAAGACAAACAAACTAAACAACTGCGAACAATACAAATGCATGCACAACCACAGCAACAACAAGATCCAAAGCTAAAAATCAACATCAGATGTTTTACACAACTTGGCTCCAGCAGCAGAGAAAGTTGCTAGGCAGAGAATTGACAAGAATGGCACAGGTGTTCGGAGTGATGCTCAGGCAGGTCTGGAGAGCAAATCTTGGTGTTCCTTATGACCTCACCCTCTCTTGGTATTGTTTCTATTGTAGGGCCTGGCTGCCTGCCTGCCCTTGAGCTGTCTCCCCAACATAGCTCTGTAGCCTCCAGAGTGAGCCATCTCTGAGGTATTCACACTTTCCGTTAAAGTATTCTAGTTACAGATTATATAAAATCTCTAATAAAAGCAGAGCAGGCACTGTATGCTATACTTGACTTGATGAATCTCATTTCTTGATAGAAAGCAATCTCTATAAGGTAAACACATTAAATAAATAATTGGTGTAAGTATACTTACTTCAATTGCAACTACTCAAAGACCTCTTGATCTGGCTGATGTTTATTGGGCATTTTCTACTTAACTAGAGTAAGAGCTTGACATATAGGTCTAAGCTTTACATAATTTCTCTTAAGCGAATTGCTGATTTTCCTATTATTTCAGCTGTTTTCTGTCTCTGCAAGCTTTAGTATAAGCCTGACAATTAGGAAGCTCTGCAACAATTTCTTCTTTTTGATTGTTGGATTCCTGAATAACTCTTAATGTCTTTTTTTTTTTTTTTTTGGTTTTTCGAGACAGGGTTTCTCTGTGGCTTTGGAGCCTGTCCTGGAACTAACTCTGTAGACCAGGCTGGTCTCGAACTCACAGAGATCCGCCTGCCTCTGCCTCCCGAGTGCTGGGATTAAAGGCGTGCGCCACCACTAACTCTTAATGTCTTAATAAGCCCAAATGTCCAATTTGGACAATTTGACATGTCCAATTGTGAATGGCCCCATTTCAATAGTTAATACTGTCATAATGTTAAATCCACGTAAGAGGCTAGTCTGAGCATGCTTATGAGGGATTTTCTAGGTTAGTGTCTAGGCATGCCTGCAATGAATTATCTATATTACATGAATTAAGGTTGGAAGATGAACCTTAACTGTGGGTGGCGCTATAGCAAGGGCTGGGATCCTGAATAAAAATTAAAATGGAGAAAACTAAAACTGGCCCCAAACCAACATTTTCCATCCATCCATCCATCCATCCACCCATCCATCCATCCATCCATCCATCCATCCATCCACCCACCCACCTACCCCTCCCTGTCTCTCTCCCTCCTTCCTTCTCTCTCTATGCCTCCGCAACTGTGGATGAAATATAACCAGTTGCCTCATGTTTCTGCCTCCATAACTTTCTTTTCAGCTAAACAGGCACCGGAACATGGGGTTAACACAAGAACTTCCCTCTTTAGTTGTTTATGACCAAATATTTGGTCACAGCAACAAGACAGATAACGAATGCATTCACACACATTCCTAAATCTTTCTGAGTCATTTTACACAGATTTATAACCGTCATTTGGAATTGGAGATAGATGATACATGTGACAATCATCTGAAAATATAAAATAAACAATAGTTATGCAAAATTCTCAGTAGTTTAAGCAGGTGCTATCAAGCTCATGTTACAAATGAGGTTGCAAGGCCAGGAAGTTCAAATGGTATGACCGAATTTACCAAGTATAGATATTAAATAGGTAATTTAAAAACACATTATTGTCAACATGTACCAAATATGATTTATTCGTAAAATATCTGAAGCAAGACCTACTTCAGAGAAATGATAACTATGTTTGTAAAATATATCAGAATATACCAAATTAGGGACATTGAGATTAACAAACAAAGTCAAATGAAAAAGATTCAAAAACAATGCCATGACAAAGAATAGAGAAGTAATTCAGGGAAACTGAGTGATCTCAAAGTGAAGGTGAGCCAGGTTGATGTCACCTCCAAGGTGCCTCAGTTCAAAGACTCCAAGGTTTGATCACAGCATGCATAGCACGGAGGGAAAAACAGGAGGAAACACAGGTGGATTCTCACAGAGTGTGAATGGTGCAGAAGACACTGAGTGTGCAAATGGTGCAGAGGGCACTGAGTGTG
>NC_022023.1:4404061-4404393 GCF_000317375.1 Microtus ochrogaster
ACAGAGTGTATAAATGGTGCAATGGTGCAGAGGGCACTGAGTGTGCAAATGGTGCAGAGGGCACAGAGTGTGTAAATGGTGCAATGGTGCAGAGGACTCTGAGTGTGTGAATGGTGCAATGGTGCAATGGTGCAAAGGGCACTGAGTGTGTAAATGGAGCAATGGTACAGAGGGCACTGAGTGTGTGAATGGTGCAATGGTGCAGAGGGCACTGAGTATGTAAATGGTGCAATGGTACAGAGGGCACAGAGTGTGTAAATGGTGCAATGGTGCAGAGGACTCTGAGTGTGTGAACGGTGCAATGGTGCAGAGGGCACTGAGTGTGTAAATGG
>NC_022023.1:4404794-4421803 GCF_000317375.1 Microtus ochrogaster
CTCTGAGTGTGTGAATGGTGCAATGGTGCAAAGTGCACTGAGTTGTATAGCCTGGCAGTCTGCTCTGCGGTCAGAGATATTAACACAGCATAGACAATGGAAACAAAACTAACACAGGGCTGGGACAATACCTCTGTTAGTGAATGCTTTGTAGTCCATCACAGAGGTTAGAGGTTCACCCTTAGCACCCATGTATAAAGGCAGAAGGTGGCTGCGTTCCTACCCGGGACTCAGGAGGCGGTGTTAAAGGACTCCTGGATTTTCCTAAATGGATCAGTTAGTTTCAGGGCAGTGAGAGATCTTGTCTCAGAATCCAGATGAAGAGTACCCTGAAGAACTGCGCTCAGTGTGGAACCTGGACTGCATAAACACCAGCACAGAATGGTCTACTAGAGTGCCCGAGTGAAGGGATGCAAAGAAGCAGTAGGTCATTTCTAACCAAAAGTAGGAGGCTCTGACAATCTATTTAGCAATGAATTGGTATTGCAGACACTGATATAAGCTCATAATTATCTCAGCATAGAAAGTATTGATGGATATATATATATGTATATGTATATATATATATATTATTCATTTGAGAAATCAAATTCAACAATATAAGTAAAGTTGAAACTATATACATTGGGGAAAATGTAATGAAAATGACCTTTTGTCTCCATATTTTACTTTTTCCAAATCCGCAAGGTCAGTCTAATAACAAGCAAACAGATTTCAACTGAAAAACTTTGTATAAAATATCTTATCTGACCCAAAATCCTCAAGGCTGTGAAAATTTATTATGTTTGAGAAATGATCACAGTCAAAAGGAGCCAAAGGGGACACTTATGAAGAAATAAAATATTACCTATATATTATTCTGGAACTAAGAATAATAACTAAACAAATAAATAATCCCAATTCCAGGTCACTATAAATAAGTTTGGACCTTAGTAGATTGATAATAAAAATGTGTCATTGTTGGATCATTGATTTGATAAGTACGTTAAAGACATGCTTTTATTAATGGGAAATTAATTGTAAGCTACATAGGAACTCTTGGTGGTATCTTTTCCCTATAAATCTCAAAGTATTCTTCTGAAGGAATAAAGTTAATTTAATAAACTGCATGCAAAGAGTGGCTCAGTATATATAAAATTGTAGATCAGTGCTTGTACATACAAAGGTATCAGAAGTATGTTATTGGTAATGTTAGCAATAATAGGTTTGGGGAATGTATTTCAGTAAATCCTCCTTATTCTTTTGTGACAATTATTGGACATTATTTTCTTGAAATAACTTCTGTGCTTTTATCTTTGGGTACCTCTTGCTACTTTACTCCTCCCATAGACTTTTCTTCTGCACGAAGAAGCAGCAGCTTCCTCCTTGCTTGCAGAGAGCCTCACCGCCTGCTGCAGCAGAGGCGCGGCATTGCTTCCTTTCTTTTCATCTGACACACTCTGATTTTCTTTCCCATTGAGATAGTTGCTAACAGTCTGAAAAGAGCCAATCAAAGTAATTGTTGAATCTTGATGACCAGAACTTCATGTGCCAAGCATTTTATCCTAAAACTGGGTTATTTAGAGTCCAATGAAGCCAGGAATAAATATATAACACTAAGTAATTTGGGGAGAATTTTCAGAAAATTTCTGTCACTTGGAAGCATGAAATTGCATGCACTGCAGTGGAATGAAATCAAATCAATCAGCAGCTTGGGATCTCCCAGGCAGGCTCCACAATCAGCAAGAGTCTAGAAGCTGCACGAGGAAGAGACTGCTGGGGATTGGTGGCAAAATACCTGGGACCAGAATGCAAAGAGATTAAAGCTTGCGTTCTGAGAGGTCCAGCTTTGACTGCAGACCACAGAGCAGGATGGATAAAAGGATCAGAGACAGAGTGAAAGTGAAGTTGCCATTGTGCTGAGATCTAATGCCAAATCTTATCCGGTCTGTTAGGTTGACTCAACTTCTCCTCCTCCCCACATGGAAGGAGCCCAAGCTCCTCAAAGTCAAATGTGATTTTCCTGAGGACTGTGTCAGTATGTGTCTGCTTGATCCCATTTTATCACCTCCTCTACTCTACGTATCAACAGATCTTCCTTGTTGATGCATTACCTCCGAACTTCTTTGCTTAGATCTTTCTACCTCTGTATAGCATGCCCACACCACATTTCTGGCAAATGCCGAGATTCTATCTCTTGCGAAGTCTCAGTAACATCATGGTATGACAGAATACTGGGTCTTTGCACACAAACATGCTGTGTTAAGCTGTGCAGTAGAACTTCTCCCATTGGGGTTCTTGATCTCCTCTGGAAGTCTGAACCCTTTGGAAACAAAGGTTGCCCTCTACATAGAGAAACTAAGGATGGAACACAAGACTGTGGTGATGAATGCATAAAGGAACGTGACTTATGGAAAATAACAGAATTTGGAACAATCTATTTTAACTTTTTAAAAAAAATGCAGTCTAACAGTTTTAAAACCTCTGGAATTATTGCCAAAAGACATCTACGAAAGCACATGATTCTGTAACGTGAAATAAACACTAAACCTGAGCCAAAATCAAGACTGAGGATGACTGTAACAAACCTATTCCAAATGCTGAAGTTTCTACCGTACGTGTGATATGGAAAAATCATGGTCCCCAATCCAGGAAGGTAGAAAAGGAGGCAGAGGACATTCACAAGTATTAGAAATGAGCTGAATTCTCCTGTAGTCACGTGTGTGTTCATCAAGAAAGAACCTCAAGGAGTGATCAGTAATGAGGGAGCTAATGGAAAATTATCAGCCAATGAAATCTGTGACCGTTCTGAGGACAATGGAGCCACAGTCTGAAGCTTCCAGAGCTTTATTAAGAACAAATCATGCCTGAACATTTTGATAGGTTTTTTTTTTTGATAGTAGCTGCCCAATTCCTGCCACACTGGCTCTGTTGGCTCCACATTGCCTTTTTTTTAAAAAAATTTATTTATTTATTAAGGATTTCTGCCTCCTCCCCACCACCGCCTCCCATTTCCCTCCCCCTCCCCCGATCAAGTCCCTCTTGCTCATCAGCTTGAAGAGCAATCAGGTTTCCCTGACCTGTGGGAAGTCCAAGGACCGCCCACCTCCATCCAGGTTTAGTAAGTTGAGCATCCAAACTGCCTAGGCTCCCCCAAAGCCAGTATGTGCAGTAGGATCAAAAACCCATTGCCATTGTTCTTGAGTTCTCAGTAGTCCTCCTTGTCTATCATCATGCACAAAATCAAGTCCAAATGGATTAAGGACCTCAATATCAGTCCGAACACACTGAACCTGATAGAAGAGAAAGTGGGAAGTACCCTACAACAGATGGGCACAGGAGATCGCTTCCTAGGTACAACCCCAGCAGCACAGACATTAAGGGCCTCATTGAATAAATGGGACCTCCTGAGACTGAGAAGCCTCTGTAAAGCAAAGGACGCTGTCACTAAGACAAAAAGGCAACCCATTGACTGGGAGAAGATCTTCTCCACATTGCCTTTTAAATCAATTCAAAATGCCTTCTTTTGAGTTGACCTTCAAGGTTCTTCAATATTCAGTTTATTACTTTCATTTCCTCTCTTCTCTTAATTTTTCTGCTGATATCTGTTCTGGCTCTTTGACTTCGGTCACATACTTTGCACATACTTATATCACGACTTTGTACCTGTACCTTTCTTTACTCTAAAACCTTGGGTCCATTCAGCTAGCTACTTAGGGCTACAGGTCCTTTGAGGTCCCGCCCTTCTCCCCGAAGCCAGTCTGTCCAGACCAGTTTAAATATTGAAGTTAATTTCCCATTCCTTGTTATTCATTGTGCATACATCCATTACTGTTCTGTAATGTCGTTTCTTTTTAAAATCTCCATTTTTCCCTGTTAAGTTGTGAATCCAGATTCTAGAATTAAAATTCTACTATGATAGCAGTTCTTGTGCCATGTTCATTGATGTTCCTTCTATAAAAAGCACATATACGATGTAGCCCCAATCTCTCTCTCTCTCTCTCTCTCTCTCTCTCTCTCTCTCTCTCTCTCTCTCTCCCACACACATACACAGAGAGACAGAGACAGAGACAGAGAGACAGACAGAGACAGAAACAGATTGCTTCTTATGTAATATCCAAATATACAACATACCTTAAAATGTATGCTAAAAATGACTATTATGGATGTAATGGTACAGAAAGGAGTGGAGCAAATACTCAAACAACAGATATAATTTGTAACAGCATTGGCTGACTCTTCCTATGACACAAGTGCCTTCTCCTTCAGAAATTGCACTCGACTGTGAATTATTTCTAGAAAATAGGGTTCTTGAGTAATTTTTCATTGTCCCTTTTATCTTCCTTGCACTAATTTTGTAAAACAAACTAAAATACAAATACCTTATCTTTCTTTATAGAATTACATGCTCAGTGATTAGACTATATGAAGAGCTGAATCATTGTGACCTTGAGTGATGTGAATAATACATTGCCAATGTATTAAATGGCAGAGCCTACTCAGGGAATTAGACATGATTCTGGCTAGAAAGCAGGGTTTCTGGTACCCAGCAGGACTTTTCATTTTGCAGTGTGGTCTCCTGAAAAGATGAATACATCTCATTTTCCCGAAGCCCCAACACACTCTGTTTAAAGAACTCCTGCCACAATGACAGAATAGCACACCGCCACCTTTGTGCGGTTCTATTTAAATCACTTCCTCCAAAGCGTTTTCCGGTCAGTCTAATGGAGTGATCAGGCATACGAGATGGAGATGCAATTGGTGAAGGTCAAAGCTGACCAGGTCCGCAGACTAAGAGTTCTCTCCATCACACTGCGGGCTGCAGCTCTCTCATCCAGCAAATTGTAATGGCCATGCTATCTATGGCTGGATGAATGATAAGATTTAAACAACACACACTAGAACATTTACCGTAGTTAAACCCACAATTATCAGCGACTAAATATAAAGAATCTGGTGGCACCACTGTCACGGATATATTTTGTCAAAACCATTGACCTATGAGTGAGCTTAGAGCAGTAGTTTTCAACTTGCGGGCCATGACCCCATTGAGCAAATGGGTGAAATAACCCTTTCAACAGGGGTCACTTAAGACCATTATTCTACACATTTGATATTTACATATCTGATATATGTAATTTTATAATTCATAAAAGTAGCAAAATTATAGTTATAAAGAAGTAACAAAAATAAATTTATGGTTGTGGAGGGTCACCGCAGCATGAGGAACGGCATTAAAGAACTGCAGCATTCGGCAGGCTAGAAACCACTGGTTCAGCCTGTCCCTCTCTCTATTACAGAGAAAGAAAGCACATAGAATATTTTCACAGCACTAAACATGTGTCTCTCTAACTCACGTGCATTTCGCCACTGAGTCAGTAACCTAAGCTTCTGCCTGCCAATTTCATCAGTCCCACTCTGAAGATACCCACAGCAGGGAAGTGAATGGAAAACTGATGGCCATCAAAATGGAAACAGCATCAAGATGGACTCTCTGAATGGGTCGATGTAGCCATTAAATAATATACTCTATGACATGGAGTAGGTTCCAAGAAATGTTTGCTAAGTAAAATCCAAAATAATAAAAGTATTTCAAATGATACATAGCAATGCCTGAGCCGAGAGGTCGGTTATTCCTGCCATCTGTCACCACGGCTGCTTCTCAACAGTTTTCTCCTACTGATGTTTCATATTATTGGGGGATTATTTTATTGAGAGGAAAATCCTATAATTTACAATTTGCTTTAATAAGATTTTGGCCTTTAACAGATGCGGGACAACTGTACTATAGTGTGTTATGAATTCCAATTATTATAAGACAGATGTCTGCCCTTTTCCACAAAGCTCAGAGCTTTGTGAACTTTCATTGTAAATTACAGAGTCACAAATGGACATTTTTAATAAGTTTGTGGCTGTGCTAACTGGACTTCAGTCACTTAGTGAGGTCCATGCTACTTGGAGTCATAATTCATAGCAGAATGCATACATATTCAAGTATATTTAACATGATTTTATAATTCCATGATGCAACTGGGAGTCAATAAAATAAAACAGTAGTTAACATTAGACTTTATCATTCAATATGTCAACCACCTATTGCCCAGGAAGCAGATTCTTAATGATGAAGATAGATGTAAAGATTACTGAACCCTATGGATAACGAGACACAGGTTGATGTCTTGACTTTGATACCATTTGTTGAGAGACTTTGAACAAGGTACTTGCTTGTCTTGTTTCATTCACACAAAATTTACAATAATGATAATGGGAATAGATATTAACTCACACAGTAAATGCCAAGCCCTGTGCCAGGGCATGCTGTAGAGAAACACATTTAATATTCATGACTCCTGGCCAAGGAGGACATTGTTTTCATCCTGGTTTGCAAAGATGAACTCTACAGTAGAACTAAAATATTATATACACGTGCAAAATGTCTGCAATCAGAAAAGTTCCCTACATTATAAGATACAATATCTTCTTTGCCTCATCATTCACATGGGTAATGGCAATTATCACACTAAATCATCCTGCCATGTCTACAGAGGAAGTCAGGGCGAGCACCTGTCTTTAGAACATACATACACAGATCTCAGATGTCTCATCTCTAACCAGTACATACCGCAGCTTCCAGATATTTGGAGATTTGTTTCCTGGCATATTTACTCAGTGAGTTTTATTCATAATTTTGATAGAGATGCTGACAAAAATGTTATTTATTGAGAAAGCTGACTGGAATGTGTGAAGGAGAGATAGCTCAATACATTGCTTTCACAATACTGTGTCTTTTAAAATACATTGTTATAAGCCGGGCGGTGGTGGTGCACGCCTTTAATCCCAGCACTCGGGAGGCAGAGGCAGGCGGATCTCTGTGAGTTCGAGGCCAGCCTGGTCTACAAGAGCTAGTTCCAGGACAGGAACCAAAAGGTACGGAGAAACCCTGTCTCAAAAAATCAAAAAAAAATACATTTTTATAGATATAGTACTAATCATAGCCTTAGTACTAGTAAGTGAACAAAGTATGTTCTATGGTAACTTCTTCTAGATCCAAGTCCAGTTGGCCTGGATTGGTCTCATTTTTCTCTAACTCTGGTAGCTCAGAGAGGTAAATTTTTGATTTGCTGGAAGTGTGTACATGTGTGTGCATGTTAACATACTCACACACACACACATATACACATCTGAAACAATAAATCCTAAATTTTACAACAGCCTTAATAGTCACCAGAGAATCTCAACATGAAGAAATTAGAAAATACTCAGCACACTGGTGATTTGAATTAAACACAGAGGAGATTTATCTGAGACACAAAGCAACAACATCATCAACATAAAATGTAATGCAATATTTCATAATTGGTAATAAAAATCAGAAGAATTAAGTCCATCTCCTTTGGGGAATCCTGTACTAGTGTTACAACAGAACTTCTCATCTTTCTTCTCTAAGTCACCTTTGTGCAATACTGTGCCTCAAAAGACTACTCTGATGACTGCCCCTGGAAACGGTGGCACGGATCGATTCCTACTTCACGCATATGCCGTATTTATAGAGAGGCACCAGAGTGGGAGTAACCCTCATCAAAGGGTCACTTTTCTGCTCTCCATTCTTGGCCTCCATTGTTCTTCATCTGTACCTACCGCTATAGAATCTCAGTTTGAATTGAACGTGACTCCCTCTAACCTGGTTAGTGGCTTATCATAAAAGGACCCTAAAGTAATCTAACAATCCAGCAAACAAGTGACTGAGCAAATCCCAGGAAATCTTATCAAGACATTCCCAACTTCATACAGCTCCTGCAACAACGTCAGGCTTTGCAATTTGCTCAGAATTTGCCCTCTGGTTCACCTTCCATACTGCCTACCACCTCTTCTTTAGTTCCACTTTTTCCTCTATTAAAGCCGGCTATTCTTGCACAATGAGTGTCCTTTATCATTCTTTAGACTTCTGAAGTCTGATGTGCCATTTCTTTCTCTAACATTTTAAACTTGGCCTTTCCTTAAAAAGGAAGGGGACATTTTCTCCTTATCCTCCTTCAGCCATGTAGTTCCCAACCCATCTCAGAGTACCAATTAGCCATCACTCTCGAGGAGACTTCTCTAAACTCTAGCTAGATTCATTTTGCTTCCTGTACCATTGTTGTTAGCTCACCCACAGTATTCAGAACACAAAACCATCATTTAATTTTCTATAATTTCTATTTATTAGAATTCACTCATCATTAAGATGCTGGCTTCATAAAATTATTTTTATATAGACATATATTTTTGGTCATATTCACCCTATCTCCTTTCTCCTTCATCTTTACTACTCTTTTTCATTATCCCCCACTGCAAATTATTCTTTCTTGTCATATATACGTGCATATGTATATGTTGTGTATGTCTATGTATATTCAGAAACATGTGTATCTATATAATATATAAATTTAATTATTTTCCTATATTGTCAAATATATATGATGCATGTGTCAAATACATGACAAATATACTGTCATATATTGTTGAATATATATGACAAGAAATATATTTAAATGGTATGCAGATTATATATATATATATATATATATATATATATCTGTATGAATGGTTATGTGTGTCTATTTCAGATCTGCAAACAAGAGAACACAAGTAAAATGTATCTATCTAAAACAGTCACCACAGCCCTGTATTTCCTACTAGACTTTTTCCTTGAATACAGGTTCTGCATTTAGTTTACCATTACATCCTCAAGATCTCCCAGTAAACTATGCGTGTACTGTGTAGCTAAGAAATTCCGCACCGATTTCTAAAATGCACGCATGAATAAATTCAAAACCAAAGGGATTCACAAACCAAATCAAAGTACTCTAAATAGGTAAACTGGGTAGCAATTTTACAGAAAGGATTTAGGGCAGAACTTTTAAGGTGTCAGTTGAGCAAGAATCCCAAAGAAAGGAAAAATGAGCCTTGCAAGGGGCTCTGTGCTGCTTTCCAGCTATGTGGCAACTTCCCATGGCAAACACTGCACTTAAACCTTGTATTTTGTCTAGCAGTGGTACAGAGGCCAACTGCTCATACACCAGATGTAGTCTGTGTCCAAACACTCTAAATGGCATCCAGTTCCCTGCCCCTGACTCTTTCCCTTCCATCGGAGAGTCATCCAGAGTTCTACCAAGTGCTTCTGGGTTTGTGTGAACTGGCATGCTGGGGAAGACCGAATATGCCCTCCAGACTGCTGCATCTCGGTGCGGACAGCCAACATGAAGGCTTCTTATAATATATTATGTGAAAAAAGCCATAATGGAACTAACACAGTATTTAATAGTTCGTCATGTCGTTTGTAAGTTATAGAAATAGCCTAATACAATTACTCTGCAAAAGGAATATAGCAATAAAATGAATCCTAATGACATACTGCTTTACCCCAATCAGCACCTCCCTCAGCCCACTGTAGAGACGCTACCTCTTGCAATAGATGAGAACAGAGACCTACAACTGGGCAATGCAGAGACTGAGAGGCTTTGGAGCACTCAGTCATGAATGGGATATTTCCATGCAACCCTTGCCCCTCAAGGCTCTGGGGTCTGTGCAGAAGAGGAGGCAAGAAGATTGTAAAAGCAGTGGTGATAAATGATGCTACAAAAACAGTGTCTTCTAGATACACATGACTAACATACACATAAACTCACAATGACTGTGGCGGCCCACACAAGACCTCCACAGGTTTCAGTCAGACAGGGTCTCAACACCCAAAAGGGAAAGTAGACATGGTCTCCCACTCATGAGCAAGAAGCTACCAGAAATTGTTACTTGCTGGCAATGGTAAAATCTTTTTTATCCAATGGATTCTTACTGGGTATATTAAACACATGTCAGAGAAATCCCCATACTCAGGAGCAGTTGACCAATACAAAACAAACTCAGTGGTAATTTTGCAGACAGTTCTCATTTTTTTCTTAGAGGATTTTTTTGTTTTATTGGAATTTTGATTTGTATTTTGGTTTCAAATATTTGGTTTTGTAGGGTTTATTGTTTCTTGTTTTGGTTTGTTTGTTTTTAAGTTACATATAGTTTTCTCTCTCCTCTCTCTCTTTGTATCTGCGTGGAATTAGGGGAGGGAAACCATGAAGAAAATATAATGTATGAAAGATTCTTTTAATAAAAATGTCAAAAATTTAAAGGTATTATAAAAACACTGAATAATTTTTATGTAAGAGTTAGAAGTACCGGATATGCATTATCTTATTGAATCATGTCAATGATCCCGTTAGTATCCCACAGGGCATAAACCTTGCACTTGTTTTCTGTTTCATATGGGGAAATTTATTGTGAGAGGTTCAACAGACTGTTCAAGGTTAATCAGTGTTCAAGTCAGTGTTGAAGCTCAGGGGTCAGACATTACAGTATGACTCCAGGGGCTGTTCTTTCTACCTGTATAATTTTGAGGCACATTAACATATTTTTATTCTCACAGAAACATATGACCCAGGTTGTACTTTACCACTTCTTATAGTGAAAGAAACCAGCTGTAAAACATTCAAGAAATTCATGAGATTGTCATCAGTAAGTGCTGTTTTATTTCTGTAGGATGTAGTCCTTTCCCGTAGTGTTTGGATACCTCTAACAGATGGACTGATGCAGTAACCGTGATCTGGCTGGTCTGGGGATGGAGGTGAGAACTTTAATTACAGAGGGGATATATCCCAATATGACCACCCTCCACCTTTTAAAATGTTGGCTAAAGTACGGTATTTTGACATTATGAGCTAGCAAGCTGCCGATACATAAACACTCCTTCTGGAGAACGCAGATTCACGTTCCCCATTAAGCTGTTATATTTGGAATAGCACATAGCAATTGATTAGAGTGTTCCTTCTCCTCATTGCCAAGTTAAACACTGCCAGGGAAAATGAGCCCAAGTTGTCCTGGAAACAAGATTTGTTGTCATTTACCCGAGAACCTAGCTACCTATTGAATAAATACAATTGTAACTGTATAAGCAAGGAGGACTTCAATAAATTTACTCACGTATTTTATTGACAAAAATAGGAGGTTTTGTGGTTTTTTTCTTTTGTTGTTGTTTTTTTTTTTTCAAGATAGGGTTTCTCTGTAGGTTTGGAGCCTGTCCTGGTCTTGTAGACCAGGTTGGCCTCAAACTCACAGAGATCTGCCTGCCTCTGCCTCCCAAGTGTTGGAATTAAAGATGTGTGAAGCTAAAAGAAGAGATATTAAGTGACAATGACAGAATTGTTCTGAATAATTACATGTCAAATATTAGAGATCCAGAAAAATGAATAAATTCCTAAGCAATAGCACTTACTGAAACTCAGTCAAAAAGAAATAGAAAACCAGAACCAAAAGATAGTGAGTATAGAGAATGAATCAATAATCAAAATCCCTCAACACGGGAAATTCCAGACTGCATGACTTCATGGATCAGCTTTATGAAACATTTAATGATGGAGTATCCATGATTCTTCTTAATCTCTTTGGAAATTAGAAGATCAACACATCCCAATGTAGTTTGTAACAGAAAAGCTTCACAAAGAAGATGCAAGAAAGTCACAGATTCATGACCCTGCTGAACATTGGGGTGACCATTAATGAATAATATTCAACATACTTTTCAAAGGCCATGGCCAAATATAATTTATTCCCAGGGTGCAAGGTCATAACCAAGGTTCAACAAATTCAAATCAGTCAATGCCATTCTGAACATTATTAGGATCAAGGCTAATGACCATGGGAAAACTTCAATACATGTTAGGAAGAATATTAGAATTAGTGATAAAACGCTCAACATGTTAGGAGCAGAAATAAGTTATTTTAGAATAACAAAGTTCACATATTAAGAATGTCACAAGCATGAAAAGGCCGTAATTAATATCCTGCAAGGCAGTGGAAGTGGAAAGTGTCCCCTTCTAAGTATAAAGCAGAGTTCAGAGCTCATCCCATCACGCTGCTCTACCTTGTGCCAGCATGCAGCCTGAGAAATCAAGAAAGAAACACAAAGACCATCTAAATTAAAAAGCAAGACTCCCGTGTTCTGGTTTGTTTTATCATATACAGAGAACTCTAAACACTACCAAAAATTGTCAAAACTGATAATGCGATAAGTTGTATGGTGGAAAATTAAAGTACAAGTAAGAATTCTTTCTGTGTATTAACAATAACCAATCAAAAGTAAAATGGGAGGCCAATCCCAGGTGTAATAGCATAAATATACTTAGTAAGTTTAACAAGGCAATGCCTTATTTTGTTCGCATCATTTCTACTAAAAATCAATTAAGATGGGGATTCAGTATTTAATGGGACAGATATATGAAAAACATCTCAATGCATTGTTCCTATTAGTCCAGAAGTAATTTACTAATAAATTTTATTTCTTGCTTCTTTGGCATTCTGCTTCACTTTCATTATTCATGGCCACTCTCCTTACTTTCTAAGTCTTTTATTTTGTAGTTGATATTCTATTAATATCTAGTTTAGAAATAGTGGTAGAAATTTGATAACTCATTTTCCTTTCCTCTTTTGTGTGTGTGTGTGTGTGTGTGTGTGTGTGTGTGTGTCTGAGGGTTTGTATGGTGTATGCACTCTTGAGTGTGAGGATAGAAGTGCCTGTACGTATGGGAAGGAAGTCAATACATGAACATCTGGTGCCCAGCTCTACAAACCTTCTATCTTATTCCCTTGAGATTGATCTCTAACTGAACCTGGATCTATCCAACAGGCCAAGAGTCCCAGGAACCCTCTGCTCAGGACTTCTACAGCGCTGAAGTAAAAAGGGCCTGTAGCCATACTCAGATTTTCACTTATGTGTGTTTATATGCATGTATATATACATGTATGTAGGTCTGTATGTATGTATATTATATTGAAAATAAATTCTTGTCTCATACAATACAAAACATCTCGACTTCAGTATCTCTTCCCTCCCTTCCTTCCAGTTCCCTGCACCTCCCCTCTCCTCCAGATTCACATGCACTCAACTTTGTTTGTTTGTTTTTTGCTTTTTTCCAGACTGGGCTTCCCAGGAGCTGTGGAGTCAGTCCTGGAACTCACTCTGACCAAGCAGGCCTTGGGCTCACAGAAATCCGTTTGCCTCTGCCCCCTGAGTGATCAGATTAAAGGTGCGGGCCAGCACTCAGCTTTCAGTGTAAGCACTGGGGATTTGCAATGGATGCTTATGCTTGTACAGTAAATATTGGTACCAATGAGCCATCACTTTAAATCAATAAATCATTTTTAATTTAAAAATTCCTAATATTAGAATCTGGGACCACCACTCACATATTCTCGATCTCAGTTTCATCCTCAATCAAATGGTTATTTCAGCATGTTCTTTCACTATTGTGTATGGTCCCAATGCCGCTCAGTGTTTTTTCGGTATACATTAGAATGCTGGAAAAATTAAATATACATATTATCAAAGAATAAATACTTGTGAAAAATGTTGATGTCTCTATGTTCAGTTTTGGGAATAATTGTTTCATAGACTGAAGAGGCCACCATAAAATGAAGGGCTCGGCCAAGTCGCTCTATGTCCAAGTACCTAATAATTTTAGATCTAATTGATTTGCGCTATAATATTAATATCATAATCTGTCTAAGACACTTTATTTAAACAGTCGCCTTGACATTACTATTTATAGGTTCAACAGTAATTTAAAAAGAGAAAAAGCATTAGGCTTAGCAATGCCATGAATATAGATCACCTGTCAATTATCAGCTGCACCCTGAAACAGAGATATGAAGTTTGCTGCCAGCTGGCTCTGGGTGGAGAAGGCTGCTTTCGTTTCCTCTATTTCTTGGCTCCTGAGACAGGGTAGGAGATCTTCGATCCTGGCCACTGCCAGGGCCTCGGGGCCAGAGGAACCGATGTGAAGAACATCCCTCCAAGAGCAGGGCCCGATCAGACGACAACCTTTCCCTCAGATGGCTCCTTTCATGTCAGGCTCATTGGCAAGGAGGTGGAGGGATGTGAGAAGCCAGCCAGCCATATGGCAGAGCACACTGTGGATACCCAGCAGTTTCTCGGGCTTCACAGGTTATTTTTGGTGTGTTTGCTTCTTTAGGGCAAAAGAGAATCTGACTGCTGCATAGAATCACACTAGAGCCCATGCCCAAGTGGGCAAGATTGAGATCCCTGAGGAGGCACCTTGAGAAAATGTTTATTTGACAGTCCTAGAATTTAATCTTAAGGTCATCCATGTATGCACAGGGGAACATCCTTTGTAGGTAGCACCCAGGACAGAACTCTGAAACCAGGACAGGAGAGAGAGAGAGAGAGACAGAGAGAGAGAGAGAGACTCAGAGAGAGAGAGAGAGAGAGAGAGAGACAGAGAGAGAGAGACAGAGACAGAGAGACAGAGAGAGAAAAGGGGAGGGGGAGTTTATCCCCCAGCCTAAGGCTTCCATACATTGTGGAAACACATTAGGTAACGTATCAGTCAGCACTGCTGAAATACAATCACCAAGGATCTTTCATTTCAAGCCAAAAACAATTGTAAAATAAGAAAAAAAAATATGTTTGCATTTGTTTTAGCAACTTAGCTAGCAAAGTCTTAGGAGAACTTCTATGATATAAAAAAAAAAACATCAGAAAATTTCAGAATCAGGATTATGGCCCTTCTGCTAGAACAACATAGTTACATTTCACTTTCAAAAGAATTGGATCTTAGTCTTTGAGAATCTCACACATGTATGCAATGTATTATGATCATTTATACCCCTCTGCCCATTTTCAGTCACCCCAATCACCCTCAAACTATTCCCATCCCAACTTCATGTTTCTTATTATATATCCTATGTATCAAACTAGTACTTCTCATAAGCACATGACTTGGGAACACATGTGTGAGCATGGGAAGCCCTACCAGTGGCCATTGCCATTGACTAACATAGTTCCTCAGCTATAGATGGGGCCACATTAGCCTCTTTCCATTCTCTTCGGAATGTCAACGAGCTCGACACTGTATGGGTCTTGCACAGGTTATGACAGCTGTTGTGACTTTGTGATTGCTATAGTCATATCACACCCAGAAGACAGTATTCATGGCACTTTTCCTTGTCCTCTGGTTCTTGCATTCTTTCCTGTGATATTTTATGAATGACAGTGGAGGAAAGAGGGATGGAGATGTTCCATTTAAGACTGAGTCCATACAACCATTTATTCTCAGCGCTTTGACCAACTATGAAGTGACTCTCCCTTTAGGCAGAGTAGATGACAGAATTGACCAGTTCCTTTGTGAAGATGGAGAGGCATGTACACCTTGAGTCAAGTGGTATTCGGTGGCAGCATTTTCATTTAATGGGCTAAATGTACACAGGTTGAATGCACTATAATGTGCAGCTAGCCAACTTCAACATTGCTAACCTGGACTTTGGAGACTGTTTATAGAGCTGCAATATAAAATACTGAATTTGATTTAAAAAGTACTATTGTTAAAGGGCAAATTGGCCTCAAGATTTTCATACCCACAGTGTAAGACCTTGCATGCAGCCCAAATTTTGAAATAAGTTCTGCTTTCTGTTTCATTGACAGCCATGCTATGGAAATTCTGGGATGCAGGATTTTTTATTAGGTTCTTGTCTTCCTGAAGTTTTCTGTCTTTTAATGGAGTACTACCCAGAACGTTTGAAGTTTTAACAAACTATTATTGTCATAGTCCCACAATCTTGGGTGCTTTTAAAGGCACTCCAAACTTAGTAAAAGAAAAGCTTCTCCATGAAAAGCTTCTTGAGAAGACAGAGCAGCTTAAATCCAGCCTCAGCCCCCTGCTGCCATGTTCCTTTGGAGAAAGGCAAGCGGAGCACAGCTGGAGGAAGCAGATTATGAAATGTATGTATCCATTAAAAAATGCTCAGAGAAAGTTACATACTGCTCCAATGGATACCCTGTTGGGGACATAGAACATTGGGATTACTATTTATTACAAGAATACGTCATGTCGGGTCTATCTTACTTAAAAATGGTATCTAAATAGCAAAGCAACTCTAGTACTAGATATTCTATTCTTATGAGATACATGAAGAAACTAGCAGTTTGCTCCAAGTCACATCAGCGGCCAAGGACCAAGTAAACATTTGAGTCCTCATGGATCCTAATTACTTCCCTCTTTGTCATCCTAGATCTGAAGCCAGGTTTGATCCTTCTGATTCTTTATTACCCTCTTCAATCAGCGAGTCTTTCAAGGGAGACTTGCCTGGCAAGGTCTCTCCCATGAACCTCTTGAATTGTTCTCAGATTTTCTCTATTTTCAGTCATGATATCTCAGTGACCATACCCATTAATCTGTCCCTAAATATTTAGTTATAAGATAAATGCTTTTTAAGTCAACTTGGTATTATCGTTGCACAATTTTTTAAAAGTGAGTCTCTTCTAGATCCTCAATTACAGCTCTGCCTCATACTCCGGCAATTAAGTGTTATATTACATGGATTAATTTAATCTCCTGCCTGGTATTTATATCACATTGTGAATCGGTTATTAGAGAGGTGAGTGTAGCAAACATTCCCAGCACTTGGGAGCTTGCTGATATCATTTCTGTAGAAACCCCTTTCCTACTATTTTCACCCAGAGTATTCAAATAATCCCCCTCCTTTAGGTTTCTGTCAAATGTTCCCTTCTCTGAATTTAATCTATATGCTTTCAAAATCCACCTTCCATATTAGAGAAGAAAGGGGGAAGAGATGAGGCCAATTGTGTCCTGATCTTTTCCAAAGAGTTCATACATTTTTATCTTATTCAATATTCAGCATAAATTTTACAGGTCTAGCAATAATGTCTGAACAACATTATGATGAGGAAAATGCACTCGGAGAGATCAAGTTGCTTGTTCCGTTTCCTAAGTTAGTTTGCAATGGTGTGGCGATACCACTGAGTGCAGACTAACTTCTCTGTTCATATATGCTTATTAAAGGAGTGATTACTTCATCTCTCCCCAGGTGCAGTTCCCCTGCTATCTATCTATCTATCTATCTATCTATCTATCTATCTATCTATCTATCTATCTATCTATCTATCTACCTACCTACCTACCTACCTACCT